>NC_133618.1:484956183-485203683 GCF_048593235.1 Sminthopsis crassicaudata | reverse complement strand
CAGCACCTTTACCTCACAAAAAAGGTCCTTGCTGCTTTTCCTATCTCAGCTTCTCCAACAATAAAATGAACATGGGGAGGAGGTTTTAAAGGGTCTGATTTTATGTAGATACTGCAGAACACATCTCTAGTAGATAATAATAACAATAATAATAATAGCACACATCTATACAGTGCTTACTATATGTCAAACATTGTGCTAAGTAAAAACTTTACAATTATTATCTCATTGGATCCTCACAACAACCCTGAGAGGGAGGTGCTATTAGCTTCACATTACAGTTGAGGAAACTGAGACAAACAAAGGTTAAGCGGCTTGCCCAGGATCAGGGAAAGGTTAAATGAACTCAATTCTTCATTGCTCCAGGCCAAGCACTTTATCTACTGAACTACCTAACTGCCCCCAAAATAAAATTGTCCCTCTGATAAAACAAATAATCCTCATCCGGTCAAAGCTAGTTCCTACTTCATTTTCTAATCTCCTATTACTCTTCTTACTTCCTTCTCCCTTCCCTCCCTCACCTATTTCTGTTTGAGCCATACCCAAACCCTAGGATGGCACTATAGCTGCTTGACTACTTGGGGAGAGCAGAGTCAATAATTTTATTCCTTCGGATAAAGAGACAGAATACTACCAGAGGGTCTCTGTTTCTCTCTCTTGTGACTCATCACTGCACCTTCAGGATTTCTAGGCCTCTTTGTCCATCTTGCAGTTGAGGTTTCTTTTACATATTGTCACCCCCAATTGAAGTATGAGCTTCTTGAAAGTGGGGACTGTCTCTTTTTTTCCTTTGTATGCCAGTGTTTATTTAGTACATTGCTTGGCACACTGTAAGTGCTTAGTAAATGCTTTTTCACTTATCGATTCATTCATCAAGCCTGACCATCTGCCTCACCTCTGCAGCCTAAGATTCTCCAGACTTTACCATCTTCCCTGCCTCTATTCACAATAGTCCTCCAAAATGTCATTTTATCTATGAATGTCATCTAAGGACTTTGGGGCCTTGCCATCTTAAGTTACTGTTATATCTTTATGACTTCTAGGTTTTCCCATTTTCTCTGCAACTGAACTTTCTTTTATGTGTCATGTCCTCCAATTAGAATCTGAGCAACTTTTTCTATTTGTATCCCTAGCACTTAGCACAGTGCCTGACATATGTAATAAATGCCTTTTTATTCATTCATTTATTCATTCACACACTTTCTGTTACAATCAAAGTGGCCGAATAGCTATCCTTCTATGCCCATGCCTTTACATGAACTGATCCCCATTCGAAATTCCCTACCTCTTCAATTCTGTATGACCAGCTTGGGTGACACTTCCTACACAAAGCCCTTCTCAAGCCTCTCCATATGCAGTGCTTCAAATTACCTTGTTTTGCCTTTTCTATAATATTATAGCTAACATTTAGATAGCATTTAAGGTTTGCAAAGCACTTTACAATCCCTACAACCACTCTGTGATTATCATCTACATTTTACTAATGAGAAAATTGAGGTTGAAAAAGGTTAAATGCTTTTGCCTAGAGTCACATAACTGATGAGATAGAATTCAAACTCAGCTCTTCCTGATTCTATGTTCAGAGCTCTATCCCTTATGAAACCATTTGTTCATCTGTATACATACTGTATCCTGCCAAGAGAAGGTAAGCTGCTTGAAAGCAGGGACTCTGGATTTTTTGGTTTTGTTTTTGTCTTTATATTCACAGAGTCCAATATTGTTCCTTACATATGGTAGGTGCTTATTAAATATTTGCTACTGAGGACTAGAGAACTCAAAAAAGGCTTTATAATAGAGATAATATTTAATTTAATTCAGATGGGAATGGAAGCACCATGATCAAAGGCAAGCAGGAGGGCTAAGCTTAAGTGAAAAAAAATTCAAAATGAATCAACACTGTCACACAGTAACTAGAAAAAACTAATGCTACCCTAGCTAAATCAGTCAATCAATGAGCATTTATTAAGTACCTACTGTGTATCAGGCACCATGCTCTCCAGGAGCTGGAGGATTCCCAGATGGTCAATTTTTAGTTTGAAGAGAAGGCTTAGAGGAGAAAGAGGGGATATGATAGCAGCCTGCACTTAGTTGAAGAGCTTTCATAAGGAAAAGAGACTAGAGTTCTGCTTGGCCCCAGAAGGCAGAAGCATGAGGAAGGAATGGAAATTGTAGAGAAGCATATTTCAATTCAGTGTAAAGGAAAATTTTATAACTATTTTGTTGTTGTTCAGTCACGTCAGGCATATCCAACTCTGTGACCCCATTTGGTTTGGGTTTTTTTGAGTAGAGAAATTGGTTTGCCATTTCCTTCTCCAGCTCACTTGACAGATGAGGAAACTAAGGCAAATAGTGTTAAGTCCAGGGTCACATAGGTTGGAAGTGTCCAAGGAAAGATTTGAATTAAGAAAGATTAGTCTTCCTGACTTCAGGCCCTGTACTCTATCCATTGAACCATCTAGTTGTCCTTGTAACAATTCAATCTATTAAAAAAATCCTATGGACAGAGTGGTATAATGGAAAAGACACTGACTGGAGAGCTGGAGGATCTAAAGTCAATCTCATCCCCTGATGCTCACCATCTTTAGTCCAGTCTCTTAGTCTCCTGGGTCCTCAGTTTCCTCCTCTATAAAATTCGAGGGTTGGACTAGCTGACCTCTGGGATCCCTGACAACTCTGGATCTCTGATTCAACAAGGAACGTGGCTTCCCTTTGATAATGGTTTTTAAACACTATCTAGAGACTAGATCACCATATAAGAATGTACTAGGAAAACTTGGATAAAGTAAAGGTTGGAGTAGGTATCATTTTCTATCCCTCCCAGCTCTGTGTCAAGTAAATAAAAGCATAAATATAAGCTCATCATCATCTTCATAAAAAATACATCAGTGATGGCGTTTGCTGGGTCAGTCACATGGATCTGAACCCAATCCTTGGCCAGTTGGCAAACTAAAAATAAACCCACAGACATAGATAAACTTTGAGCAAATAAATGGATAAATATGTATAATTAGGAAACCAAGTATATGGAAAGAATACTGGAAAAACTGAGTTCAGGTCCCAATTTAAACACTTCTATCATTCTTTATCTATGAGCCTCATTTTGTTATCTGTAAAATACATATAATAAAACTCTCATTGCCTACCTCACAGGATTGTTTTAGGGGGCAATGTTTTGTAAACTATAAAGTGTTAGGTTATTATTGTTAGGTTTTGGGTTTTTTTTTTTTTAAGGTTTTCATATTACAGGTAAGCAGAAGGGCAAAGAGGAACCAATGGGTTTGCAGTGGGGGGGCAGGCAGAGTTCAATAGAAGATTTCTATGTTTGGATAAAATGGAACCAAAGGGAATTTCCTGCCTCTCCATTCATCAGTGAAGGCTTCATGGAAGAAGTACTTTTATACTCCATTCTTTTATTGAAGTGGTAGCAACATCATTGAGTGAAGCTAGATACTAGGAAAATAATCAGTTCACTGTGTGGTCACCAAAGTAAAGCAGAAGTTATCCCCTCAACCTGTAACAAGGCAATTAGGAACTCATGTTCCCTGTCAACAGCCCCTTGTACCTAAGAGGAGACTGGAGATTAAGTTACAGCCAGTACTTACCAGCCCTTAGCAGGTAATAGAGTCTTATGTAACCACACATGGCATAACAGTGGAACTGATGAGAAAATACGGCCAGCCAGGGGGATGTAGTTGATGTAACTACCATGTGAAGACAAATAGGTGTAGTCCTGAGCCTTGAGCAGGTTTTTTAAATGGATGTTACAGTTAACAGCAACATTGTGCAATGATCAGCTTTGATAGATTTGACTCTTCTCAGCAATATAATGATCAAGACAATTCAAAAAAACTCATGATGGAAAATGCTATCCACATCCAGAGAACCAACTGTGGGATCTAAATGCATATTGAAGCGTATATACTATTTTTACTTTTTTTTATGTTTGTTTTTTCTTTCTTGTGGTTTTTCCTTTTGTTTGAATTCTTTCACAATATGACTAATGTGGAAATGTGTTTAATGTGATTGTACATATAATATAATAATGATTACATTATACGTGTAATCTATATCAGATTTCTTGCCACCTTGGGGAGAGGAGAAAGGAGAAGGGGAGGAAGGAAAAAAAATTGGAAATCAGAATCTTATAAAAGTAAATGTTGAAACTATCTTTACATGTAACTGGAAAAAATAAAATACTACTGGGAAGGGGTTTCTTCCCTTGGACCAGAAAAATAAGTAAATAAATAAATTAGAGGGGAGAAAAATAAAATGGGTGTTAATCACTCCACAAAGAGTTTAAAATACTCAAAGGCCTAGTCTATCACATACTTAGAAACCTGTAAATGGGACTTTACTTGTAAGCCTGAGGAAGGGGATAAAAGAATAAAAGGTGGGCCTAGATAGGGCAGGTCAGCTTTTAATAGTGGACTTCAAACTCTAGCGTGGCCCTGTGCCTGAAATTCCACTATTACTCTCTCAAGGAGCTAAAAGCCCAATGGGGTGACAAAAATGTAAAAAAAAAAAACCAACTAAATACAAATGAGAAACAGAGAACAAATTGGAGGTGATTTCAGAAGGTTTCTTGTAGAAGCTAGGACTTAATTTAAGATTGAAGGAAACTGTGGAAGCCAGAATATGGAGAAGAGAAAGAAAAGTGTTGTAGACATGGAGGCTGCCAGCGAAAATTCTTGCAGGGAGGAGTAAGAACACTGGGAAAGGTTGGAAGGGGCCAGATTATATATGAAAGGCTTTGAAAACCAGAGGATTTTATATTTGATCCTGGAGGTGATAGGGAGGCACTAGAGTTTATTGAACAGGGATGCTATAATAATATATGACTTGTACTTTAGAAAAATTAATTTGACAGCTTAGTAGAGAATAAGTTGGAATGGAGAGAGACTGGAGGCAGGAAGACCTACTAGCAGGCTATTGCAATAATTAAAACTTAAAGCAATAAGGACCTGCACTAAGATAGTAACAGTGTCAGAGAAGAATCCTATCTCCCATGAGACCCAGGGATATAGGCAACCTCTGCTCTGACTCCAAGAGGCTTGGGAAAAACAATGCCCTCCAGACTTCCAATTTTGCTTCCAAACTATTTCCTACAACAGCCATTCCAGTGGAAAAGAGAATAACCATAGGACAAGTAAACCAATCCTATAGCACCCTGAGGAGAAGACAAGAGGTGATATGTAGCCACTACCATCTTAACCATAACTTCCCCTCTTCCTCCTATGAAGATAGTCTAGAACACTAAATCCAAGAGTCTTTAGAATGGTAGTGCCCACCTCCAGAAGCACTAATTATCCCAGGCTGGGCCCCACAGCCATTGTCAAAGAGAGAAATCGTTGTAAAGAAGGAGTTTACCTTCCTTGTTGCCAACAATAGCTACCAACCAATTTCTATCTATGGGCAGTAGACCCAAGAACCCTGAAAGTTATAGCATACCACCCTCTATCCCACAAATTACCAATTCTGTGTCTAGCCCAGCCCCCGAAGTTAGCATCCTGGGAATTAAATGCAGTGGAAACTGCTTCTGTGGGTGTTACAGCTATCAATGACCCAGAAAAGAAAGTTCTCGAAACCAAAGTCCTTGTCTGTCAAATGGTTTAATATTAGAAACTGATGTGATTTTATCAATGGAAATAACATGAAAGAAGAGGTATTACTATCCACTTTAAATGCTCCCTAAAAACAATGGGACCTTCCAGCTACTTGAAATTGAAATGTTCTATGTGTTATCTTTCCCAATTAGAATATGAGTTACTTGAGAGAAAAGATTTTCTCAATTTTTTATTTGTATTTTTAATACTTAGCACAGTGCTTTGAAAAAACTAAGTGCATAATAGTGGGGGGAGGGTTCTTTCACTCATTCAATGCCTTAAGGAACAGTAGGTGGAAAAGTATGGAAGTATATCTAAGCCTAAGAGACTGAAAAATTGGAAGCAGTAAGAAGCTCTTACAACAATCCAGATGAGGAGGGCCTGAACTAGTAGCCATATATGGAGAAAAAACCCTGCCATATTTGCCCCCCTAGGGTTGTGATGAAGATTGAATTTCACAGAATGTTTGTAAAAGCACTGGGAGACAAATCTAAGGTATTATTCAATGCCTTGAATGTAGTTAACATTCAATAAATGTTATTGAATTCAATTCAATTCAATTTGCCTTCTAATCATATCAAGATACCACTGCCAATCATAGCAAGCTTCCTCTTTAATTCTATTATCCCCATAGAGATATGAGGAATTTATCCTGTGGCCCATGGGATAAGTTGTAATATTGTGCCTTTTTCCCTAATTCAATTCAAATAGAATTTATTAAGAAGCCACTAGACATGTTTCTGGGAGGATTTCCTCCTCACTCTGCCCCAGGTCATTCCCCTTGAAGTGTTAGGGACATGGCAAGCACTTAATAAATGATTTTTCATTCATTCATTTACTTTCTCTTCCCTGGCAAGTTTCTCTATGGGTAATAGGGGAAAGGAGACAGGCCTGTGCCAGAAGGAAGGACCACCTTGGCAGGTCTCCTGAGACACCTGTCCCCCCGCTGTGTAGGAAGATCACCTTCAGGAAATACCCGGGCCCAGCTGGCTCTTGCCTTCTCTCCTTCCTCCCCAATAAAGAGTTGGCAATGGCACAAGGGGACGAGAAACAGACTGAGATTTCCTAGGGTAATAGTGTAAATGGTGCCAGCCTCACATAGGAATCCCAGCTGTTTCTTCTCACAGATACAATGAAAAGAAAACATTTCCAGAGAGAAAAATGAAAGCCATGGGTGGGGGCAGCTTGGGGAACAGCTGCCTATCCCTTCCTTTCCTGCGTAGAACCTTTCCTGTTAGCAGTTTGTTACCTAGGCTCCTAGCATAGATTTACTGTGGACTACAATTCGGTGACATGGTCTTTCCATGAGAATCCAACAGGTATTTTGGTCAATATTTAATTGTCTCAGCTATGGGCTGGACAAGTAATTTAAAACAACAAATAACTGAAAACCCATTTCTGCTCGGCTTTAGGGAACCTCATGGTAACATACAGTAGACTTAACTACCTGTTAGCTTAGGCAGTTACTAAAGGGAGTTTGTTTCCTCTGAACACACCCACTGTTAGTGGGCCAGAATGGTCCAGATATATAATGGGGGAGGGGAGACTGGTCGGGAGATAGATGCTGAACTGGTTGAAACATCTGCCACAGATAGTCCACAATGTGGATAATCCACATTCAGATAACTAAAAGCTGGCTATGTTTATGTGATACGAAGACTGGCAGATATCCATGTGCCTGGGGCTGGTCACAGACCCTGAGGGACCCAGAGAGAATGTAAGAAGCTGAGAAAATACAACCAAGAAAGAGATGGGGACAACCTCTGACCTTCACAGCCAAGGTCTTGTTACTGTTTTGGCTACTTCCTTCACAATCACAGTGCTAGAGACAACAAAGTTTTGTCAAATAGCCTATCTGGGTGCAAAGAGAGCCACACATTTCCCAAGCCTGTTAGTCCATCTTTGTTCTGAGGTCCTTGTGCCCAGGGCCCTTCTCCTGGACCAGTGGAAAGATGTGGGGAGGATGACCAAAAGCTCCCCGAGTTATATCTAAATTTTGTTCATCTCCCAGGACTTAATGCAATGCTCTGTATATAGTAGATGACTAATAAATGTTTATTAAATGAATGAATTTATGATTAAGGGAACATTTAAGAACCAGAAAAATATGTCCCTTGCCTTTAGGGGATTTCTACTCCTTAAAACCTAAGGATTAAAGGGAACCTCAGAGCCTATAAAGGACAATGCCCTCATTCTAGATATTTGTAAAGAGAAACTCAGAGATGGGAAGTGATTCGATTAAGATCACACACTGCATTAGTAACAAGCTGGACCCTAGGTCTCTGAATTCCCAATCCACTGCACCACAGTGAAAAGGGAAACCCTATCTTCAAGGAACTCCCTGTATGGTGGGGAAGACAGACAGTGTAGCTCAACAGACCCAGAGATGAATGCAGCTAAAAGATGATGCAAAGAGTTCTTTTGAAAAACTGGCCCTGCAATTTCCATGCCAGTCTGACCATCAGAAGCAATATCCTGCATCAATTGCAGCTTTGAGGGACTTATTTCAAAGACAGACCATCTTAATCCCCAGTGCTGGACAGGAATGACACAAAATGATTCGGCTTCACAAGAAGCCGGCCAAGTTCCCAACATCACGGAATTGAGACCAGAGTCAGAGGACTCTTGTCACTGGCATTCAGAATGCCAGCTTAGAGTCTCCTTTTTACCATAGCAGAAAGTCTCACGATCCAGGACATCTGCGCCAGCCAGGCTCCTAGAGACAGGGACCCACTCACATGCACAGCACAACCAGCCATACAGTGGAAACACCATCTGCATTTTATAAGACTAGCCCAAGGGTTTCCAGACACTGTCTCCAGCTAGTTCATATGACCAAAAAGAACAAGAAGGGAGATCCCATGGGTGGAGGGAGTGGGGGAATGGTTGGAGATGATGCTGAAAGGGGAGGGGGTTATCCCAGAATCTATCCAAAGAGAAATCTATAGAATATTTAAAAAGTCATGAGATTCATCAGCAAACTCATGCCTGAGGTCATCAAATTTATTACTCTCCTCAGCTCCTTGAAATGATTTTTCCAGATAATTTACTAGAGATAAAAAGATTTAAATGTGTAAGTCATGACCTTGGTAACAAAGTGAATTCTTATTAGACACTATGTCTTCAATTTCCCTACCTGATATTAGGTGAGTAGTAATGGTGTCTAGGTCATGTGATTAAGCTCCCCAGCTATAAATACTTCAATCAAGCAAATGATGGGCATGTGGATCCCTGCTCTAGGCACACAAATACAAGAGTATAAGCACC
Source organism: Sminthopsis crassicaudata (assembly GCF_048593235.1). Taxonomy (NCBI): domain Eukaryota; kingdom Metazoa; phylum Chordata; class Mammalia; order Dasyuromorphia; family Dasyuridae; genus Sminthopsis; species Sminthopsis crassicaudata. The sequence goes on along the minus strand of NC_133618.1, from coordinate 485,194,813 downwards.
TCCTGGAGTTTATATTCTATTACTAGGAAATACTACATGTGAACAGATAATTATATAATGTACACAGAATGGAAGGGACACCAACTGAGGAAGAAGGAAAGAAATCTTGAAGTAGGTAGCACTAAGCCAAGAGTTTCTAGGGCCAGAGATAGAGCAAAAAAGGATCCAAAATATGGAAAACAGGCTACGCAAAGGCAGATGGAATAAGAATGCGGTTTATTGCAATTAAAACAGTTTTGTTAGAAGTAGTGTGCAAGGAGTATGGATGAAGTGAGAGTAATAAATATAATAAGCCTGAAAAACAAGCTGGAGCCAGAAGGTGAAGGGCTTTCACTGACAAATAGAAGAGTTTATATTTTATCCCAAGAGTAATGGGAAGACACTGAAACTTCATGATCAGAGAAATAGCATGGTTAGAGCCACACTTTAGGAATAACAATTTGGGGCCTGTGCAAATTGAATAAGGAAAAGATTACATTTAGGGATATTAGTTAGGAAGTTATTGAATAATCTGAGTAAAAGTAATGAGGGCCTATACTAGATGGTTGTGATATGAGTAGACAGAAAGAGATGTTATAAGAGATACTGAGGAAGTAGAATTAAGAAGACTTGCCAATTAATTAGGCAAGGGGTGCAAGTGAGGTTGCAAATTTGGGTGACCTAAGCAGATTGATGGTGCCCTTGACAAAGAAGGAAATTAGGAAGAAGTATAAGTGTTGTTGTTGTTGTTTTAAATCTGGGTATAATAACATACACATACCCTTATAATGATGATTCTGAACTTATTCTCTCAAACCACATACAACAAATTGTTTCCCTCAGGGTTCTAGGGATCAAGAGTGGTTCTTTTTTAATGCTATTGACGCCAGCCCCCATTTGAATAGTAGAAACACAAAAAATAAATATTCCCAGTAATATTATAGTCAAAATCCAGAGTTTCCAGGTCAAATTAAAACTACCACAAGCAGCCAAAAAGAAAGAATTTGAGTAACAAGGAGTCAAAGTCAGTCTCATACAAGATTTAGTGGCCACCACTATGAAGAAGTGAAGAGATTGGAATATAGTATTCCAAAAAGTCAAGAATATGGGATTAGAGTCAAGGACAATTTACTCAACAAAATAGAAATAGGCTTTTACTGAAACAGAAAATTTTCAAGCTGAAAAAAACTAGAGCTGTAAGGAAAATCTGAAATTCAAACATAAAAGTTAAGAGAAAAAACTAAAAACATAATGTGAACATGTCATAAAAGTGAACAAATAATCATAAGTCAAACAAGGATAAATTGCTTACATTCTAATATAAGGAGATGATATATTTGTCTTCTCTGAACTCTACCTTAATCTGAAGTCATAGAGGGAGTCTAATTAGAGAGAAGACTTGGCAGGAGTTCTGTTATATCTTGATATTGTTAAGAATGGAAAGAAAGGGGAAAGGAATACATTAGTAAGAAAAGGAAAAATGAAGGTTAAGGAAAATTGTCTCACAAAATCTGGCTACATAAATTGAAGTCTATACAAAAAAGAAGAGATTGGAGGTAGTGATTGACACTTGAATTTCTTTCATCTGAATTGGTCAAAGGAGTAAAGAATATACACATACTCACATACACAAGAAAATAGAAATACATTTTACTCAGCAAGGAAATAGGAGGGAAAGGGGAGTTGGAGCAATTAGAGGGAAGATAAATTAGGAATGGGAATTAGTCCTAAACAAAACAAAGTCTAATTAAAGATGCACAAATATATGTATAGCTCTTGTTAAAATAGCAAAGAATGAGAATTTGTAGGAGTGCCCATCGCTTAAGGAATGACTGAATGAGTTATAGTATATAAATATGCTAGAATAATGTTGTTCTATAAAAATGATGAAGGGTGTGTTTTCAGACAAACCTGGGAAGATTTGTATGGATCAATGCAGAGGGAAAATTAATATAAAACAAATATTGTAAAGACAAACAACTTTAAACGACTTAGAGCTCTTATCAACCTAATGACCAACCATTATTCCAGAGGACTAATGATGTTTTTTTTTTTCCCCTATGCTCATTGTTGTTGTTGTTTTTCTATACTTATTAGGGAGAAATGAAAGACTCAAAGTACAGAATGAGACATATATGTATGTGTGTATATGTGTGTGTGTGTGTGTGTGTATGTTCCTTGTAGACATGGTCAATGCAGAAATTTATTTTGCTTGACATACTCGTAACAGGAGTGGTGTTTTTCTCTTTCTCTGTTGGGAGGGAGGGGTATGAAAAGACACATTTTTGTTGATTGAAAAAAAATTTTAATTAAAAAAAAAGAAAAGGCAATCTATACTTCTCTGCTCACTTTCTCTGCTCTTACTTGACTTAAACCGTTTGTAATCCGGCTTCTGAATTCATCCCTCAGTTGAAACTGCTTTCTTTAAAGTTATCTGTAGTTTCTTAAATACTAAATCGAATAGTCTCTCTCAATCTCCATCTTTTTCAACCTGTGTGCTGCATGTGACACTGTTGACCATCCTTTCCTCCTGGATATTCTCTCCCCTCTGAAATTTCATGACACTGCTCTTTCCTAGTTCACCTGCCACTCATCTCACTGACTCCTTTTCATTCTCTTTATTGGCTCAACAGTCACATCCTCTAACTATGGATATTTCCCAAGCTTCTATTCTGATTCTATCTAATTTTTTTTATTTGTTTGTTTTGTTTTGTTTTTTGCTGAGGCAATTGGGTTTAAGTGATTTGCCCAGGGTCACACACCTGGAAGTATTAAGTGTCTGAGGTTAGATTTGAACTCAGGTCTTCCTAACTTCAGGGCTGGTGCTCTGTCCACTGTGCCATCTAGCTGCCCCCTAATCTAGTTTTTTAAGCCTTTCACAATCTGACCCCAACCCACTTTTCCAGTCTTATTGGACATTATCTCTTCCTTCCCCCTCTCTGTGATCCAGCCAAATTAACCTTCTCTTGGTTCCTTACAAAGGACAATTGATGTCCCATCTCCATGCCTTTGCACTAGCTTTTCTTTATGATTTGACATGGCATATACATTAAATATATGTAACATATTAATAATAACAGCTAGCTTTTATACAGGGTGTCCCAAAAGTCTTAGTACAATTTAGGTTTAGTAGCTTTTGAAATGTTATGTGCATTTTAAATTTGCAAAGGTTTTTAAATATACTACCTCATTTTATCCTTCCTAAACTTCAACAGGTGTTATCATTATTCCCATTTTACAGATAAAGAAACTGAGGCTGACAAAAATTAAATAACTTACTCAAGGTATATAAATTTTAAAATGTCTAAGTTAAGATGTGAATTCAGGTCTTAAGTGCACCATCAAGCTGAATTGTTATGTCCTCTATCAAAATATAAGGTCCTTGCAAGTAGGAATATGCTCACTCCCTCCCTTTTTTATTTTTCAAAGCAATCAGGGTTAAGTGATTAGCCCAAGACACAAGGCTAGTGTCAATCATCTGAGGCAGAATTTGAACTCATCATTTCTTACCTGAACTATTTCAATAGCCTCCCTTTTGGGCTCCTTGCCTCCAGTTCTCCCTTTTCAGAGCTGGAGTCTCCATTTTCTCCCTCCTCCAATCCATGCTTCTCAAGCTTCTATTCCTAAAAGAAAGGTCTGAAGAGGTCAAGAAGTTCTGCTGGAACTCTATCGCTTCTAAGAGACAAATACAAGCTCTAGCATTTAAAGCTCTTCACAATCTGGCTCCATCCTACTTTCCCAGACTTATAACACATTACTCCCCTTCATGCACTTTGTTGCAGTCAAACTACCCCACTTCCTATCCTTTGAATGGGACACTCTGCCCCATTCCCTGTACCTGGAGGATGCTTCCTGTCACCACTACTTCTTAGAATTCCTTGTCTCTTTCAAGGGTCAGCTCAAGGCCCACCGCCAGCATGAGGCCTTTCCTGCCCCCCCCCACGTGGTCTCAGGCACTAGGCCCTTGCCCATCCAAAAAATTGCCTGATTTTACTTGTAGTTTTCCTACCTAATCGTGTTGTTTCCTCCAATAGAATATAAATTCCCCAAAGCAGGAATTTTTTTCGTTATTTTATCTCTAGCACCTAGCATAGCACATAGCACATAATGTTTAATAAATGTCTGTCAATTGATTGGTTGCACTCCCCCAAAATTACACAGGCAAGTTAATGATAGTCAGAAGGAAACCCAAGTACCCTGACTTCTAGAACAGGGCTCCCTCTGTTGTACTTTGCTGTTTTCACTGTATAAGGAAGGAGTCATGTAGCTACTTTCCTTCCCCTTGGCCGGCTCTAGGATATTTTCTATGACTTTTCAGAAGAGAGAAAGCCTGAAAAGTCAGAAAGGAAGGCTGGTAGCCCAAGTGCTGGCCTGCACCCCATCTCCTCATAAACAGAGACTGTGACACTCCCTCTTTGTCCCAAGCAGGTTCCTAAAGGAGCCAGCATCTGGAGTGGGGAACAGACTCTCTGAGGCCAGCCTGACCCCCAAGAAGCCTCGAGGAACTTGGAAGCAGAGAATTGGAGCAATTCCAATGCAAAGAGGAAGAAACGCCAGGAGCCTGGCCTTTTCCCAGACCCTAAGCCCCTTTTCAAAGGCCACAGTGGCTTTTCTCTCCCTCCTCCCCCTGCCCAGCGACTGATGGGTCCAGCAGGAGAGGGAAATACCAGGGTCAGCAAGTCAACATCAAGACAAAGACACTCAAAGGAAAAATCCAAAGTCACTGGGCACAGAAATGGCCCTGATCAAAGCCACAGAGATGGTGCTGCAATCCCCAGGGAGCCACGACACAAGGAGCTGAAAATAGATGCGCCAGTAATGAGAATGGGCACGACTGGGCTCCTTTCCTCTGCACAGCCCGAGGGAATCCATTTACTTTCCTTAGTTTACTACCCCCACCTGCTGTCCCTACCTTCCACATTGTTACCTACCACACATTTCCTTTCCTCTGCTCTGGTCGAAAATATCTAAGAATGGACTCAATAAATCCCCCAGGGAGGAGGGAGGGGGAAGAGGGAGACAATCAATCAATCAATAAGCTTCTATCAAGGGTCAGGCACTCTGCAAGGTTCTGGTGACACAAAGACAGGCCCTCACCTCAAGGAGTTCACATTCTCTCAGAAGAGACAACACAGTACATATGTATACAATATTTTCAAAACAAATGCAAGATAATTTTGTGGGGAAAGCTTTCTTGAAGAAGTTGGCATTTGAACTGAACTTTGAAAGATACTAGAGATTCTAAGAGATAAAGGTGAGGTAGGATTGCGTTCCAGATTTGGGAAATAACCTATACAAAAGCATGGAGGCAAGAGATGGGATGTCACATGTAAGATACTGTAAGTAGGCCAGTCTGGCTGGAAACTGTCAAGTCCATCAGTATTAAGTACTTACTATGTGCCACATACTAATTATGCTAGGTGCTAAGGATACAAAGAAAGGCAAAAAGACAGAATCTGCTCTAAAGAAACTCAACATGCAAACAGCTATATACAAACAAGATATTTATCTAGGATAAATTGTAGATAATCTTGGTGGATAGCACTAGCATTAAGGTGGATTGGGAAAGGTTTCCTACAGAGATTGGAGTTTTAGCTGGGACATGAAAGAAGTCAGAGAAACCAGGAAAGGGAGAGAAAAGGGGAGAGAATTCTAGGGATGGGGAGAGAGGCAGTGAAAATGCCTGGGGTCAGGCAATGTCATGGTATATGTAAGGAACAACAAAATCAGTCTCACGGATCCACGACTGCAGGAAGAGGAATGAGGTAGAAAGGTTGGTATGAGTCAGGTTGTAGAGAGTTTTAAAAACCAGAGAATTTGATATTGGATTCTAGAGGTAATAGGGAGTCCCTGGCGGAATGCCATGATCAAATTCACATTTTAGGAATACCAATTTGATTCCTGAATGGAGGATAAACCAGAAGAGGGAAAAATTTGAACAACCAGCAGGCGATTATATAGTAAGACCATTAATTGTATATTTGATCTTGAAGGTAAGAGGGAGACACTGGAATTGATGGAATAAATGGTGTAATATTATGGTCACCTGCATTTGCCTAAACTAGGCCTGAACAAGTATGGCAGTATCCATGAAGAGAAAGGGGAATCTGCAAGAGTTGTCACAAAGGTAGAACTGACCAAACTTGGCAACTGGTTGGAGATGGTGAGAGAACCGTGTGAGAGAATGAGAAATAAAAATCTAGATTCAAAGTCCAGTTGACTGGGAGGATAATGATACTCTCAATAATAATAGAAAAATGGCAAAAGGAACTATTTAGTAGAAAAGGTTATGGCTTCAGTTTGGGACATCCAAATTGAGACATACATAGGAAATTAGAGATGCAATTTTAGGATTAGATAAATAGACCTGAGAATCATCTGCAAAAAAACTATTTGATCTATGGAAACTAATGAGTAACCAAACAAAATAACATAGTTGGAAAAGAGAGCACGTCAGAATCTTAGAGAACATCCATGCTTAACAGCTATAACCTGGAGAATAATGAAGTATGTACCTCCCAGTAACACTGGAATCAAATGCAATTAAATCTCTCAATTCCTGTATCCAACCTGTTGTCAAGACCAGTCAATCTCACCTTTGCAGCATTTCTCAAATATACTCCTTTCTTCTTAGACGTCACTCTGGTACAGGCTCACCTTATGCCTGGACCATTAAAATATCTTACTGGGGGAATAAGCCTGCCTCAAGTCTCTCCCCCACACCAATCCATTCTCCATTAAGCCACTGAAGTGATTTTCCTAAAGTTCAAGTCTGATCAAGTCTCTCTCTCTCTCTGTTTCTGTCTCTGTCTCTCTCTCAAATTATCATCATTATCATTTCATTCTTTTCACTTTTTTCAATGGAGTTCAAAGAGAAATGGTCTTGACATTAGTCACTCTCCTAATATTATTCTTTTATAGGGGAGAGGAGAAGCATTTATAAAGCACTTACTACATGCTAAGTGCTCTACATTATCTCACTCTATCTACACAAGTCACCTGTGAGTCAGGTGTTGTTATTATCTTAATTTTGTAGTTGAGGAAATTGAGGCAGATTAAAGTAATAAAGTAATTTTCCCAGGGTCACACAGCTAATTAAGCATAGAGACTGGATCTGAACTCAGTTCTTCCTGACTCCAGGCCCAGAGCTTTATCACGTGTGCCAACTCTCTGCCTCAAGAGCCCAAGATAATTGCTAACAATTATAAAATAGGAGTAACAATAGCACTTACTCCACAGGATTGTTGTGAGAATCAAGAGATGATACTTGTAAAGTGCTTAGCACAGTGCCTGTCATATAGTGGGTTCCTGATAATGCGTGTTACCTTTCTTTCTTCCTTCCTTCTATTATACAAGTGATAAAATAACTCTTTTGCTCTGTCTTATTTATTGTTCCTTGAAGATGACATTCCATCTCCAGGCTCTGTAACTTTGCTTCAAAATGTTCCCCAGGCCTAGAATACCCTCCCTCCTCATGTCTACCTCTTAGAATTCCCAGCCTCCTTTTAGACTCAGCCCGAACACCAACTCCTACAAAAGACTTTCCCCTCAAAAGCCATCTTTCTAAGCTTTAATCACTGAATTGGCCTTGCCTCATTGCCACATTGAAGACCTTACCTTAAAAAGACCACGGCCTCCCCCTGCATCCAGGGGGATCGTTCTGATCTATGTCTGGCCACTGGACCCAGATGACTCTGGAGGGGAAAGTGAGGCAAGTCACCTTGCACAGCTCTCTCTCACTTAAATCCAACTCATTTGCATGTCATGCTCCTCTTTGATAATGAAGGACAAACAATAACCTTCCATTTATTCTGTATTTTGTTTGCACTTACTAATATCCATGTAGTCTCCTGCTTTAGAATGTTAAAAAAAAATCCTTTTTTTGCCTTTCTTTGTATTCCTGCCCAGCACATAATAAACAATAAATACTTGTTGATTTCATGATAGTTTATGATTATTTTTATTAATAAAAGCATCATAATGTTGCACCTGAGTTCTGAAGCTCCATTAAAAGCATCTTCGGGGGGCAGCTAGGTGGCGCAGTGGATAGAGCACCAGCCTTGAATTCAGGAGGACCCAAGTTCAAATCTGGTCTCAGACACTTAATACTTCTTAGCTGTGTGACCCTGGGCAAGTCACTTAACCCCAGCCTCAAAAAAATAAATAAACAAACAAACAAATAAATAAATAAATGAATAAATAAATAAATAAATAAATAAATAAATAATTAAATAAATAAATAAATAAATAAAAGCATCTTCGGGAAAAATTCAAGTAATAGAGAAGAAGGTAGAAAGTATATGGACCACATTCTATTCATGCCTGGTTTTGTTTTTTTCTAAGTCTCTATATTTTGAAAGTTTTTCTCTCCATATAACTGAGAGATTAAGAATATTTCTCATGCTGACATCTATTGAAAATATTGCTATTAAATTTTTATGAATCCATTATTTCCAAGTGAATGTGGGCAACAGTTTTATCTGCAATAATGCTTCAGTTTTAGATTATTTGTTGAGTTTTCAAGGATACTTTGAGGATTTTATTGGGACTAAGATCTGTATTAGGCTATTAGGCTATGAAAAATAGCAAGCTTCTAATATATACTTTTAGCCAGCATGTTGTATCTTGCTATTTATTCGAGAAGTGCTGATTTTTGAAGCTTACAGTGATACATTATACAGTTTCTACTATTTTCTTGCATAAGCTGTGTTGATCAGTAAATTTATGTTCCTTAAGGAAAAATTTTTGTAACATCTATTAGTGATAATCTGATGATAAATTTCCATTATAAACCCTTCTATTATATAAGTCGGTATAACTCAGCTCTTTAGCATTCTCTTCTCATATATATGTATAGGTTGATTATTATCACTGTTGTTGCTGTTCAGTTATTTCAGTCATCTCCAACTTTTCATGACTTCATTTGGAGTTTTCTTGGCAGGGATATTGGAGTGGTTTGCCATTTCCTTCTTGAGCTCATTTTACAGATGAGAAAACTGAGACAAATAGGATCATATGACTTGTCCAGGGTCACATAGCTAGTAAGTCAGGTCTTCTTGACTCCAAGCCTAGCACTCTATCTACTGAGCCACCTACTAACTGCCTGATTCTTTTCATTAGTTACTTTAATTGGTTAATCTTATTATGGTTGGGAAGTATTAGTATTACAACCTTATATTTATACAATGTTTTACAATGCACTTTCACATGCATTATCCATTTGATCTTCACAATAACCTGGTAAGGTAGGCAAGAGATATATGATTACTTTTATCACTACCAGATGGGGAGTTTAGTTGCATGGCTAAACAGCCATTGTCCTCAAAAGGATCTGGGGCTTTGGGCAGACTGCAAACTCAATATGAGTCAGCAAGGTGATGTAGCACTCAAAATATCTAAGGCAATGTTGGGCTTCATTAAGTCCAGTATTGGACTCCAAGAAAGGGGAGGTAATGGGCCTTTTATTCTATGCCCTCATCAGCTCTCCTCTGGAATGTTGACTTCAGTTCTGATCACCACAGTTTAAGGTCATTGATAAGCCAGAAACGTTCAGATGACAGTGAAGAGTCTTGTTTTCATGGTATATAAGGACACATTGAAGAAACTAGTGCTTAGTAGGCCAGTTTTGAACAAGGGTGTATGTGAAATAATATTGTAAAAATAGGTGGAAGCCTGCTTACAGGAAGCTTTAAAAGCCCAGCTGAGGACTTTTATTTCCCTTCTAAAGATAATAGGGAGCCCTGGAGGATTTTTGAGTAGGGAAGAGAGAGCAGTTGACATGATCAGATATGAATTTGAAGAACATCAATTTGACAGCTGTCTAGAGGACAGAGTGGAGAAGGAAGAGATTTAAGCCATAGAAACCAATGAGATTATTGTAATAGTCCAAGCAAAAGGTGAGGAGAACCTGAAATAGAGTAGAGATTGAGTAAAGAGAAAAGATGTTCATACTAGGGAAACTGGGCAGTCTGGAAATTAGTTGTTTTGGCCAGAGCAATTTCTGAAGATCATCTAGGAAGAGAAGAAAGGGTTATATTCTGAAAAGATGGAAAGAATAAGCATATGAAACCCACACTAATGAAATCACAAGTCCTTTGAAGTATTAAGGAAATAACATAGCTTAACCTGTTACCTCTTCCAAGGGTATTTGCATTTTAAAATAGCCTATAGTAAATCTCTAATGATAGAATTTCATGCACAATGGCAGGCAAGTCAGCAGGGAAGACAGTTTGAGCAGGGGGTCCAGTCTGGCACCCCTCAAATCATATAAATAGCCATATACTCCACTTACAGGAAAGGAAAACCCTGGAGCCAGGGGGATGGAGGATACCCAGATTTCACACTTTCCAAGGCAAGTTTCTTCCTACCAAATAATATGCAATTCTGTGTGGTCCATTTCTGCCTCAGAAAGTGAAAAAAATGCAGATGCATCAGTTTTCCAAAAACACCTTTGTGTGTGGTTTAAAAAAAAAAACCCATCAGTTTAAGTCCAAATGATTGTTCAGTGTTCATGTAAAATTCAGTACAAACAGATTTGGATAATCCATGCTAAGGCTTTTCCTATGACTGAGAATCTAAGCAATTTAAAAACTAATCCCACATCTCTCTGAATGACAGAGTAATGAAGAGCCCAACAGAAAAAAAAAATCTTTGCTGGCCTTGTGTATTTACTGCATGAATGGAAAACCTCTTCCCCAGTGATGAGAGTGATCAGCAGGAGCAAAACCAATAGGCATTTGATCTCTAAGAAGTATCTTTGTGTGTCATCTATCTGTTAGTGGTCAAAGTCATAGGGAAAAACATTGAAACTTTATGAAGCCCAATAGGAGTTAGACAGGAAATAGCTTAACCTTCCAGGGTATGAAGTACATGGCTATCCTATTAGGACCTATATTTCTTGTAAGGCCATAGAACCCCAAGAGGAAGACCTTTAGCCAAAGTTCAGAGACTTTAAATTTCCAGAAGGCATATGCCAACTGTGAGGAGATACAGACATCTAAGAGGAGGAAGTGGAAAGCAGCCCATGTAGCAAAGATGGCAAAAAGTCCCAAGCCATGGGTTTACCCCAGGATAAAACCAGGAACTGGTTAAATCAAACTATAGGCCCAATCTTGAGGAGACAAGGCAGGAGAGCCAAAGAAACTACCTGCTCTTGCCAAATGACGTATAGAAGCTGCAACCCAGGGGATGGAATAATGACCAAGAACTGCACATACTAGTTGATTAAGGCTAGCAAGGCTTTGCCTGTAAAGAGAAGTCTTCCCCTCTACATCCTGTTAAAGAAGAAGAGCAAGAGCATTCACTCATTTGGGGAATAGTGGCTGGAAATGTTTCCAAGGTTGATTCATTATTCTGTTCTAGCTGCTTTTATTTACTCAGGTTTCTGTTAGCACAGAAATTAATAATAGCAACTAGACCACAGTGGATTACAAATAACCAGGTTTCATATTTTAATGTAGGTGTGAATCCCCTACAAACACAAATACAACTTTGTGAAGGGCTAATGCTAGCTGGGCCAAAAGTGACGTGAGAGTTATGGGTAAATAGACCAAGATGGGCCAACGCCTTATTCCATGTGCAATATATTCTACTGACTAACATTCATGCATGATAGGGACAGGTCCTTTCCCTCTCAACTTCTAAACACGTTTAGGTATTCTTTTACTGTGTCCTCTCAGCTGATTTTGTGGTGATATAATCTTTTAATTGATTGCTAAACTGAAGTGTGTTTCTAGTTTGGAATATTGCACTTGAGTTCTTAAACTGTATTTTTTCAGTAAATATCCCTTTGAAAAAACTAATTGATGTTTGTTGGCTAGATATTTAGGAGAAATATTAGTAGACTGATATTGAGGGAACATATCAATCAGATGGATGTTTGGAATGATAGCATTGGAAGACCACCCCCAATCCCTGAGGACTACCCATGGAGTCCAGAATGAGGTTGTAGTCAATCACATTCTAGAGAGCTGACCTGCCAATCTATGTAGTTTAAGAGAATGAGGCTAGAGCCTACACAATGCATAAGCATAATAATTTTGCCAAATATACACTCAAATTAAATCCTTCATTTGTCCATCAACACATATTTGTGTAGCAAAGCACTATGATGCTCTAATCCCTAAGGGAGAGATTAAAACAACTTCATATTCATTTCACATAAAATTTCCCAAAGGAACTAGCAATTCTATTTCAAATTTAACTAATTTTGAAGTTTTGTTGTCCATTAATAAAAATTGACAGAATTTTTTTTCAAATTCACTTACACTTAGCTGCATTTTCTCCAAAAACTGTATCATAAACCATAGGATTTTGGAAGTCCAATTCCCTAATTTTATAGATGAGGAAACAGTGAAGAAAGTGAAATTACATTCCCAAAGTCACAAATCAAGTCAGGGAAAGAGCTGGGAAGAATTTGAAACTAGGTCTGAGTAATGTTAAAGTACTAGGTACATATTAAAATTCAATTCAATTTAACAAACATAAAGAGCCTACTATATACAAAGAGATAGGGAGACAAAGTTGAAAAATAACACTGTCCCTGTGCTTCAAATTGTTTATAATAAAAAAAAATTTATAAATGGCATGCACACAAATGATCTAGGTGATGGAGCAAAGCTTCTATGGTCACAACCCCACATGGGGTCTCGTAACTGAATGTGGTGGTTGGGAAATGATGATTTATTATAGTAAATGTTTGGTTTGCATACTATTTTATATATTTATGTACCTACATAAAAATTTCTAAAGTGAAAATGGGTCACAAATGGAAAAAGAGGGTGGAATGTGATAAAGGCAAAAGAGAGGTGCTGTAAGAAATCAAGTAGAGATCATTTTTAGCCAGGGGAATCATGAAAGGCTTCACAAAGCAGGTTTTACCTGAGCTGGATTAAAAAAAAAAAAGAAAGAAAGAATAATCAAACTTACTAGAAAAAGAGACAAGAGATACTAGAAGGAAACTAACAACAACTCACCAAGATGAAAGTATTCAAGAGAACCAGCATTCCTTACACCAGAAAGGGACTCCCCAACATAATAATGACTATGTACTAAAGAGCTTAAGAGGGGCCCTGTCCTATTGGAAATTTCAGAGGAGAAAGAAACAGAAGCCTTAGTCCCCAAATACTTGGCTCTCTTTTCTGGCATCCTAGGGGACAGTCCAGTAAATTCCTGGGAGGTTTTTCAATATTACATAGCATAGATGAAGAATTAGAAACAGCCTAAAGGAAATGCCTGTGTATATTAAGCATAATAATTCAAAAGGCTGATAACTACATTGGATAAAGATAACAGTCTAACATACTTGCCTGCTAAGGGGTTTTCTGAACAGCTACATTTGATGCATTTGCATTGTTCATTCAGCCTGCTCTCTGCAGGTTATTTCATCCTCTCTCAGGAAAGGGAGGGAGAAATAGGTGGCTGAAAACAGAATGTTATGGAGCCAAGAATTGTAAGTGAACAGTGAATAATCTGCAGGAGGCAAAGAGCAATGTCAACAAGCTGATCACAAAAGCCTGGCATCCTCTCACACCTCCCTCATCCTGTTCCACTGGGTCCTCACTCTGATGATTTGCTCTTTTGGAACTTTTCTCATCCCCCACCCCCCATCCTTTTCTGCACATTCAACAATGCTAACCACCAGTGACACAAGGAATAAGTATCTAAGTAAAGAGATTTGAGAAATAATAATAATAAGGCAAAGCAATGACAGCTACTATCTTCCTTTGTGAAACTGGCCAATAGTCTAAAAAAGGGAAAAGGGGCTCATCTACTTCCATAGAATATGGGTGAAGCTCTTTCAGAGTCTTTTTCCTCCTGCTTCTTGGGTTTTTCCTGAGCCAGACCACAAGGACATTTAGAATGCTATACAGTTATCCATTCTACATTGCAACTTTCCCCATCCCAATTTCAATATATTATGGGTCAGCATATGAAATTACTGTAGTATTTTGTATTTTTAAATTTCTCTTACATATAGTATTTTTACTTAACATTGACCTGAATATAACCTATGACCAAATACTTCATCCAAATTTTATAACAAAGTGTTATAAATATCCCATAAAAGAAAAAGAAAAAAATCCAATTTCTTCTCTGGTACAAATGGAGGGTCAAAAAAAATTATACAGCTTTTCCAGATCAAGGAAATCCCCAACCCCTAACTTTCCATGATGTGGAAAGGGTAACTGTATTCTAAAAAGGAAGACAAAAGGCAAGATCTTTTTACCAGAACTAAGGACCAATGAATAGTAATGAGAAAGAGGCATATGTCAGATGTAAGGAAGAACTCCAGAGTATTTTGAGTTTTGTTGTTGTTCAGTTGTTTTAATCATGTCCAATTCTTCATGACCCCATTTGGGGTTTTCTTGGAAAAGATACTGGTTTGCCATTTCCTTCTCCAGTTCATTTGGCATATGAGGAAACTGGCAAACAGAGTTAAGTGACTTACCCAGGGTTATATAGTTAGCCTTTGACATTGGATTTGAATTCATCTTCCTAACTTGAGGCTTAGCATTCTATTCACTGTGCTATCTAGTTTTCCCATAACTTGAGCTTACAATAATAGAATAGGCTGTTTGATAAATCATGGGGTACCCATCATAGGATGTTTTTGAGAAGGGGCAGAGGGAAATACTGGCAGGGATGTTGAAAAGGGGATTTTTCTGTCCTGGATAGAAAATTAAACTAGATGACCTAGAAGGCCCTTCCCTACTCTGAATATCTATGACTCTAAGACTAGATTCCAAGATTCAAAGGTTTTAGAGTTCTATGATTCCAGAATCAAAGAAATATCCAACAGTTCCATTATATCTGCTAGACACCAAATTTTCCAAAGCAGCATTTTTTACCTTCTCTTCTCTGGTCCTTTGCAGACACTGAAAAAGTGCTCTTTGCAGTTAGCATTTGGCCCTCCTAACTATACAGAACCAACCCCTAGTGCTAGAAGACATATTTATTAGTTTTAATGGAGAGATTTTTTGTGATTTTTTTTTGTAAGACTTTGGGACATTAACTATACACTCAGGTTTAAACATAGACTCAGTGGTTGGCTGCCTACAGTGTGATAGAGGTAAGCCAAAGATGCTACTCTCATTACTCTGGGCACATTGCCTCTTTTAGGGTAAACCTATTGATAGTGATTTTTTTTACTCCCCTGTAACACTGTTGATTTATATTGATCTTTGTTTAGTCAATTAGTCACGTCTGATTCTTTGTCATTCCATTTGGGGTTTTCTTGGCAAAGAAACTGGAGGGATTTGCCATTTCCTTCTCCAGCTCATTTTACAGATGAGGAAACTGAGGCAAACAGGGGTAAGTGATTTACCAGAAGTCACATACATAGTAAGCATCAGAGGCTGGATTTGAACTCAGGTCCTCCTGACTCCACAATCATTATTCTATCCACTATGCTATCTAGCTGCCCCAATATTGAGCTTACAATCCATTAAAATAATCAAATATTCATTGGAAGCTATTCTTTTCCATAGTCTGCCAATATCATAGTTGTGACACTGATCTTTTGAATCCAAGTATAAGACTTTGAGGAAAAGATGTACAGGGAAAATCATCCTTATACGCTGACTTCTCAAAAGGACTACTAGGAGAATAGAAAAGAAAAGGAGATTTTCTAACTACCATTTGTGGTTTTTTTTTAATAATAGCTTTTTATTTTTCAAAATACATGCAGAGATAGTTTTCAACATTCACACTTGAAAAACTTTGTGTATCATATTTTACTTCCTCTGTCCTCCTCTTCTCCCTCCCCTGGACAGCAAGTAATCCAATATAGGTTAAACATGTGCAGCTCTTCTAAAATATTTCCACATTTATCATTCTGCACAAGAAAAATCAGACCAAAAAGGAAAAAAATTGAGAAAAAAAACCAAACAGCAGCAACAACAAAAAAGATGAAAAGACTATGTTGTGAGGTACTTTCAGTCCCCTCCCTGGATTTGGATGGCCCTCTCTATCACAAGTCTATAATACCATTTGCTTTCCCACTCTATCCATATCACCAATGAAAACCAATAAAATTGAGTTTCATAGAATTTGAAGCTGAAAGGCCCATTAGAGATAATCAAGGATAATCAACTACTTTGTCTTTAAAATGAGAAAATCAAAGTTCAGAGAGGTAATTATAGCCACCTAGGTAATTATAATGTCTGGGCTAGCTCTCTGGAGGGCCTCAGGATCAGTCAGAGTCAGAATCAATTAAAGTCCTTGGTCTTTAGGGGGAGAAGTGAAGGAGGCAGGCAAGCTGCCATGTGGCTTGCCAAAGATGAATCCTGAACTCTGGAGTCCAGAGCCTGAAGTCTCCTCTTTGTCCTGTGGCAGACCAACTCTGACCTCTCTCCCTCAGCCCTCCAATCCTTGCCTATAGTTACCTCACCACCACACATTCAGCAAGCACCAATGCTGAGGAGAGCCATCACATCACTAAATATATGTATATAGAACCATTATCTCACATCAAATAGGTAATTAATTAGCATTAAGTGCTCTGTTGTCTCAGATTCAAGCACATCTTTTCAGAGTTTCAGCCCTCTACAGGTAGTAAGTCCGGATTTGACTTTGACTCCAAAAATGGACTTTTTATACAATACCACTACCTTTTGTATCTACATTAACATTGTAGGTAGGGCCTTCTGCAGGAGTGTCCCCTTTCAATTAATCAATATCCCACTCCATTAAGTTCCCACCATTCAAATGCAGCTTTGGGAAAGGAAAATTATGAGCCCTGGCCAAAAGATGACCCTTCTTTTCTCAGCTCACATCATTCAAACCATCTCCTCCTTCATTTGAACTCAGATGAAGAGATAGTCCTCTCTTCTCCTTGCCAAGACTAATCCATTTTACAGGTACCCTCAATACTATCTTCTCAATCTTCCAACAGAGCCCCACTATCATTCTTCTTTTTTAAAATTCAGTTTCTCTCAATCTATTGGCTCCTTCCCTGCTGGCTTCCAATCTTCAAAATAAAATAAAATACTTTGCTCTTACCATTCTCACAGCTATCATTCTATAATCTCTCCTTCCCTTCATGGCCAGACTTCTTCTGAAATCTATCCATTCAGTGACTCCACTTCTTCTGCCCTCAGCCTCTTCTAAACTCTCGACAATCTGGTTTCCAACCTCATCATTTCACTGAAAATGGTTTTTCCAAAGTTTACAATGCATTTTAGTTGACAATCCTCATCTTTTTTACCTCTGCTGCCTTGACAGTGGTGATCACCTTTTCCTAGATAATCTCTCCTCTCCATGACTTATCTAAAATATGAGTATGACCATATTATCTCTCAAATATAAAGTACTCTATTTGGAATTTAGCTTCCTTAAAACCTGACCCCTTCTGATCATTCTAATTATAATTTACTCCTCTAGTAACTAGATGACACTATAAAGAGAAGCTGGGTCTGGACTGAGTTTACATCCAATATCAGAGACTATGTGACCACGGAAGTCACTTAATCTCTTCCTCAGTTTCCTCAATTGTAATATGAGGGACTATAACAGCAATTATCTCACAGAGTTTTTATGAAGATCAAATGAAATCACATTTGTAAAGCACTCAACACCGTGCCTGGCACATAAGAACTACATGAGGTGTATTCTCCCTTTCACCTTCACTCCACTCCACCTCCTTTCACACGCTCTATGATACAACCACACTGGCCCATTTGCCATTTTTCAAACAATAACAATTCATCTCCAGTCTCTTCAGTTTGAACAGGCTGCTACCTTACCTTCTGGTTTCCCTGGTCTTTCATGACTCAAGCCAAATCAAAACCTCCATAGCAGTCTTTTCTCAATCCACTGAACCACTAGTGCCTTCCCCTGACAGCTTACTTTCCATCTATTTTCCATATGTCTTCTATGCACCTATATAGTCTCCCCTGTTAGACTGTACACTGCTTAAAGGAATGAACTGTTCTTGTCTTTTGTTGTCTAACCAAGTGATTACCATAGCCCCTAGCACACAAATGGTACAGTGGATAGAGTGCCCAACCTAGAACCAGGAAGATTCATCTTCCTGAGTTCAAATCCAGACTCAGACATTTACTAGTTGTATGACTCTATTTGCCTCAGTTTCTTTTATCTGAAAAATGAGCTAGAGATGGAAATGGCAAACCACTCAAATATGTTTGCCAAAAAAAACAAAACAAAACAAAAAAAAACTCAAAAGGAGTCACAAAGAGTTAGATGTGACCGGAAACAATTCAACAATGAAAACACACAGAATGTACTTTTCTTAAACTTTGGTTTCTAATCCTGGCTTTTGATTCTGGTGACCTTGGGCCAATTATTTCATCTTTTCGAAACTCATTAGTTTTGTTTGTCAAATGGAGATCATCAATTGAAACTACATCCACTCATATGAAAGAGTGTTCCAAATCACTACTGATCAGAGAAATGCAAATTAAAACAACTCTGAGATATCACTACACACCTATCAGATTGGCTAAGATGACAGGAACAAATAATGATGAATGTTGGAGGGGACGTGGGAAAACTGGGACACTGATACATTGTTGGTGGAGTTGTGAAAGAATCTGGCCATTCTGGAGAGCAATTTGGAACTATGTCCAACAAGTTATCAAACTGTGCATACCCTTTGATCCAGCAGTGCTACTACTGGGATTATATCCCAATTAAATACTAAAGAGGGGAAAGGGACCTGTATGTGCCAAAATGTTTGTGGCAGCCCTTTTCGTAGTGGATAGAAGCTGAAAAATGAATGGATGTCCATCAATTGGAGAATGGTTGGGTAAATTATGGTATATGAAGGTTATGGAATATTATTGCTCTGTAAGAAATGACCAACAGGAGAAATACAGAGAGGTTGGAGAGACTTACATCAACTGATGCTGAGTGAAATGAATAGAACCAGAAGATCGCTGTACACTTCAATACTGTATGAAGATGTATTCTGATGGAAGTGGACATCTTCAACATAAAGAAGATCCAACTCACTTCCAGTTGATCAATGATGGACAGAAATAACTACACTCCAGAGAAGGAACACTGGGAAGTGAATGTAAATTGTTAGCACTACTGTCTATCTACCCAGGTTACTTACACCTTCGGAATCTAATACTTAACGTGCAACAAGAAAATGGTATTTACACACATATATTGTATCTAGGTTATATTGTAACACATGTAAAATGTATGGGATTACCTGTCACCGGGGGGAGGGAGTGGAGGGAGGGAGAAGAAAATTTGGAAAAGTGAATACAAGGGATAATGTTATAAAAAAATTACTCATGCATATGTACTGTCAAAAAATTATAATTATAAAATTAATTAAAAAAACAAATGGGGATCATAACCTCTTCCCTTTGTACCTGGGATGGGGTGTGTGAAGATGGAACAAAAATCTGGATATGAAAACTTCTTGAGAGACATAATATATAGTGCAGATGAATGGAATTTTGATTAAAAGTCATGTAAAATTCTGTTTGTATTCTAACTCTTTCATGAATGGATGTCTTCTGCTTTGTCATTAGACTGGAATGGGACAAGAGCATTGTTCAAGCTCCCATGCTATTTCCTTTTTTCCTTCTATAGGAGCATCCACACCTCATGTTCCAAGTCAGAGAACCAGAGGAACTAGCTTAATGGGATGGATGCCCAAACATCCTGGGCAGCAGCTCTTATGTAGGAAGTCAGTCCCTCTGGACAGAGAATGACCTAGTCTAAGACATGAAAGGATGCAGTATTTGTCTTCCTTTGCCTTCCGCTCCATTTGTTCAAACAAACAAACAAATGCACAATACCATGGGATTAGAGACTTTCTTTACTTTGTTAGACCAACTTGGCATCTTGGCTTCCCATCTAAGTATCACTGACAGGACTGTGTTGAGCATGTCACAGAGACTTTCCCTGAGCATATCACACCACCAAGTGGCCTAATCTTTTTCTGTGCTGTCTCTATCCTAGCACTTGCATATCTTCTAGATACAAAGGCAGTCATCCTGCAACCCAGAAAATAGAGAAATCACTGGAATTTAGAGCAAAGGTGGTCCAACTCATCAGTGCCCACTAAACTTCCAATTGCAAGTGAACCAGATTGAAGTAGAATTGTGCAATATTTAATGAAATAAATAAAAATATAATACATTGTAGATAATGCTAATTTGTAGTTTTCTATATCACTCTGGGGCTCACAGGAATCTGTTTCAGAGTTTGACAGCTCTGGGATTTAGTATTCAAAGGGTCCTTAGAGATCATCTTGTCCAAATGCTTTCTCTTACACTTAATGAGGTGCAAAATGGCTCTCCCAAAGTTACACAATAAACTAGTGGTAAAGCAGATACTAGCACCCAGCCCTCCTGCCCACCAATCCATCCTCTCTTCTAGCTCTAAAAATATCAGACCTTCCTATTACCTCCTTACTAAAAATTGAACCCATACTAGACCTGGATTCAAATTTCACTTCTGCCACTTAGTACCTGTGTGAACTTAAGTCCTTTAATCTCCATATGTTGCACATTTTTTCAATGAGGGAATTTAACTGAATTGTGCCCAGGTCTTTCCCAGCTCTAGAGCTGTGAACCCAAAAGATCTTGTATCCCTCTAAAGAAATTAGAAGGATCCACCCCTCTGGAGTATGTGGTAATGCCAAGGCAGCACTGCTTAATAACCAGAACCACATTTACTTGTTCCATATAGCTCAAGGTCTCTTACCTTGGGTTCTTGGACTTTTAAAATATTTTTATGTTAAACATTTTCAAATATTTTGATAACTGTATGTCAGCATAATTGGTTTCCTTTGTAATCTTATATATTTTATCTTATGCTTTTAAAAGCATTATTCAGTGAAAGGGTCCATAGTTTCACCAAACTGCCTATAAGAGGCCTCTAACAGCTAAGAACCCCTGTTATTAACCCAGCAAGCAACAAGAACTTATTATTCAACTAGGTCCTGGGATACATTGGTCCAATGCAATCATCCTTGCTCCAAGGAATTAATATGCCATCTAGACAAAGAACATATACGTATCTAAGTATATACAAAATAAATAAATGAGATATTAATAGCTAAGAAATTAATAAAGGTCTCCTGAAGAGACAGTCCTTCATAAGGAATCTGGAAATTGTAAAAAGTAGAGGTGAGGAAGGAATGCATTCAGACATGGGTGATAATCTGTACAAGGACACCAGAGAAATGAAATTTCTTACAGGGACATGCTAGAGTCTGTTTATAGCTGATCATTACATTTTCAGTGCAAGCATTTATATATCAGAAATCACTACAAATCAAGACCTGATTTATCACTTTGTGGATTGCCCAGATTTAAGAAAGGAATGGAGAAAATGTTAATGGTGCAGATTGAACTGCACTTTTTTTTCAGAATGCCATTGTTGAATAATTACCTGCCCTTCTCTTTATAGGAGGAATAGAAAATAGTTGAGGTGAGCTGAAAGATAGAGAGCATGAAAGAGAGTATTGTACAATAATATAGTAAAATACAGTACCTGGAAAGATAAGTAGGAGATAAATTCTGAAGAGCTTTAAATACCAAACGGGAATTTCTATTTTATTCTAGAAGCATTAGGGAGCCACTGAATTGAGTAAGAGACATGGTCAGAGCTGTTTTAGGAATGTCAGGTTAGCAGCTGTGTGGAGGATAGTATAACTTTCTCTTTTATGAACACCTGCAAAGACTCCACACAAGAAAAAGGTCACTGGTTCCTTCTCCTTCAATTATCCCCACTTGAACAACTGACCAAGTTTTGGCATATGAATGATGGAATACTGTTCTGTTAAAAGAAATGATAAAGATGATGGTTTCAAAAAAACAGATGCAAAATAGACTAAGTAGAACCAAAAGAATGGTTTGTACAATAACAATACTGTAATGTGCTGTTGTCTCCAGAGCCTGCTAATCACTCTCTGGTCTAGAGGAGAGGCTTCTTTCCTCCAGAGAGCTGCCTCAAGTCTGGTCCAGACAAGAGACTCTCTATCTCTCGAGTGCCGCCCTCTTTTATCCTCCCAGAGAATGGGCGTGGGATAACGCAAGGGCTTCTGGGAAAAATTACTTCAACCAGTGAATTGCTCCTCCTCAGCATGCAAGCTCCTCCCCAGGAGTTCAAAGGAGTAAAACTCCTAGTAAAGACCAGAACTAGAGAATTGTTAAGTACCGACTTAGCACTTAGTAAGAACCTAATATCTCATTATCTCATTAGCATTTAGTAAGAACCTAACACAATACCTTAAGATCAACTCTGAAAGATTTAGTAATTCTGATCAACAAAATAACTTATCATAATTCCAAAAGACCCATGACAAAATATACAGTCTATTTCCAAATAGAGAAATTATATATTCAGAGTGAAAATCAAAATTTATTTTCTTTTCCTTCCTTTCCTTTTCTCCTTCCCTTCTTTCTTCTTTTTCTCATCTTCCTTTTCTTCTTTCCTTTCTTTTTTCTTCCCTCTTTTCTTTCCCTTCTTTCTTTTTTCTTGCTTCTTTCTTTTTTTTTTCTTTCTTCCTTCCTTTCTTTCCACATGGCTAATAAAGAGAATTTCATTTACATACTTGTATTGGGCTTTGTTTTTCTTACCTTCTCAATGGCTAAGGGTGGGGGAGGGAGAGGGAGGAAATTTGGAACTAAAAATAAAATAAAATTTAACTGGGGACCATTAGCCAAACCAAAAAAATTAATTATTCCCATACCCAGGACAATGTCTACATTAGATAATTACCAAACACAGTATTTGAGAAATTCTGGGAGGATTATTCCTGATCTCATATATTCTACCCTCTCCCCCATTCTGGGTGCCATAGTACCTGAAGTTCTGATATTCAAAATTCATTGCTTTGGCATTACCCTCCCAGGGGGAGACAGTGTGGTCCTGTAGAAAGAGTACTAAAGTCTTTCTTGAAGTCACGGTACTTGAAGTCCAGAGTGACTTTGAGCAAACTTCTATCTCTCTGGGACTCAGTTCCCCCATTTGTAAAACTCAATGCTGAACTAGATGACCTCGAAGATCCATTCTAGCTTTAGGTCCATGATCCTATGAAATACAAGTATCCCTAGGAAAGGTTATGCAAAATCCCTAAGGCCTCAGTGTAAATTAATTAATGAGATCATTTAAATTCATAACAAGAAGTGCCTAGATGCCACAAAGCCCTGAGGCAGAGGGAAGGGGGAAGCTTACCCTTCTGGAATAAACTTTGCCAACTTTATAATAATAAAGTAGGGCCATTCCAGACCTAGTATCTACTCAGCTAATGGACTACTCCCTTCAGAAGTGTGAAGAACAATGATGGCTTTGGATCTTCTCTACAAAGCAAAAATGGTAGCCTAGTCCGGGTTTATAGATAATGTTGGTCCTGGTGAAATATCTTAGTGTTAAGTGGCAAAACAGAGAAAAACAATGATTGGGACCTGATAAAATCTACTTTATATTCCTCTCTGGGGAGTATCTGTCCCTTCTTTTGGGATGACCATGCCCAACCTGCTCTTCAACTAACACACTGCCTGCTCCCCCAATCCCACCTCCAGCTTCTGGTTTTCAACTACCTTGCAGCTGCTCATATTCTTCTCCTTCTGATCCATGGAATCCCAACAAACGGGTATGTAAGCCTGAGAAATACTCGCCACCAAATATAAGCCTTCTGGAAAACATTCCCTTATGAATTTCTTCAATGAGTAATTAATGAAGAAGAGAGTAAGATTTCATCTGACTTTTTCCCCTTCTTTTCTATAAAAGCCAGCAAACAGAGGCCTCTTTCCCTGAACCCAAATGCTCCTCCTGGGTTACATCTCCAGGTTGCTATGGAAACATAGCTGAAGGACATGCTACCCCACGATAATTTTCTCTTGCATCCTTTTTTACCAGAGCCAAGGACAGGCTGGTAATATTGGTGACAATTCCTTTAGACCAGCTCAACAGACCCCAGCCTCTCTGAAACCTAGAGTTAGAAAAAACAAAAACCACACACCACCACAATTTGGCTATTCTGGACACTAATGACATTACCATTAAAACTTGCTATGTAACCTCATACTAACCTTTTCACTTGTCTATGTGTGCGCTGAAAAGTGAGGGAAACAATTCCCTCCCTGCTCACTGCAGGGGGTTGTTTTGGGGACCAGATAGTTATAAGCTGGACTGAGAAGTGCTATATATATGTAATTAATCAATAAAAGCAGAAAGAGGAGCAGCATTATCAGTGAAAAGCAGAACAAAGTGAATATAGGAAAAATATAAACAGAGCATTTTTCAGGTTGTGGGATCTAAGTAGAGAGGGGATTGGTCTGAGTATCAGGAGAGCTAAGTTCACATCTTAATTCTACTCCGAAGTTTGTAAAATTCTTTACATATATTATCTCACTTGATTCTACAGAGTAGGGATTATTATTCCCATTTTACAGATGAGGAAACTAGGTCTAAAGACCATGCTCAGTGTCACAAGGAATAAGAGTGGAGCAGAATTTGAAGTCAGGTCTTCCTGATTCCAAACCCAGCGTTCTGTACACTCCTCCATGCTTATCTTACGTAGGACCCTGAGCCAGTATTCTCATTTCTCTGGCATTGGTTTTTCTGTCTTCAAAATTAAGATGGAATAGGGAAAGATAGGGATAAAAGAGGCAAGTGTAAAGGGTAAGAGTCAGTATGGGGTTCAAACGACAGAGCACATGCAAAGCATTCAGCATGCCAGGATTCGGGCCAGCCAGTCTCCACCCTCAGCAGCTCAGCCAATAGCTTCCCTGTGCTGGGCCTCAGGCCTCGCGATAAAACGGGAGGATTTGACTGGAAAATCTCCCAGGCCTTTCCAGATCTAATAGTCTATCGGGTGATAACGATCATCTCCTGAGACATCGGTGATAATGATCATCTTCTGAAGTCCAGCTGATTTGGCTGAGACAAAAACCACTCGAGGATTTGGTCCCCTTGAGCAGAACAGCTATTTTCCAGGGCTTTTTCCCCTTTGGATCCAGACCTTAATTCTCCCCTTTGTTGATGACCTCCATTTATCCTGAATACAGCTTGTCTGTGCACAGTTGTTTTCATGCTGTCTCCCCTGTGAGATCCTTAAGAGAAGAAGGATCCCTCTCCTTTTCTTTGACTCTCCAGTGCCTGGCGCAGAGGGAGTGCTTCGTCACTGGGCACTGACTGAATGATACCGTCAGGGTAAGGAATTCCCGCGGAGGCACCGCCCTCTGCCAATGCAGACATGCAGCCATGCGGACCCGTCCAGGCTTAGAGGGCGCCTGGGTACCGAGGTTACCATTTAGAGCTGCAAATTACCTTAATGAAACTGAGTTCACCAATTAAGTTCTCTCTCTCTCTGTGTCTCTCTGTCTCTGTCTCTGGATCTCTGTCTCTGTCTCTCTGTCTCTCTCTGTCACTGTCTCTCTATGTCTCTGTCTCTGTCTCTCTGTGTCTCTCTGTCTCTCTGCTCTGTGTGGTTCTGTCTCTGTCTCTGGATCTCTGTCTCTGTCTCTGTCTCTCTCTGTGTGTGGCTCTGTCTTTGTCTCTGTCTCTCTGTGCCTCTCTATGTCTCTCTGTGTGTCTCTGTCTCTCTGTCTCTGCCTCTCTGTGTCTCTCTCCCCCCCCCCCTCTCTCCCTCCCTCCCTCTTTTTTTCCTGAGTTTTTCTGACTTCTGGGGTTGCACGCTCCTGTATTCTGCCCAGTCACAGCCAGCAGCGCCTGCTTAGCAGTGGGAGGCGCAGTCTGCAGCGCGACCTCCGGACGGGAGAGGGCGATGTGACGCAACGCCCGCCTCCCAGCGCGCTGAACGGGCCCTCCCTCTCTGCCCCTGCTAGCTGGCTCTTCCCTCTCGTCGTCTCGCTGGCTTCTCCGGATCTCCGGCCTCGTTCTCGCTCGCTCTTTCGCTCGCTCCCTCCGTCCGTCCCTCGTTCCCTCCGGCTCCGGGGCTTCGCTCCCCGGGCCGGAAGCGGTGCGGCCTGGGCCTGGCGCGGGGGGCGGGCACCGGGGCCCGGGCCGACATGGGCAAGAAGCATAAGAAGCACAAGTCAGACAAGCACCTCTATGAGGGTGAGCGGCCCGGCGGCGGCCGCGGGCCCTGAGGGAGCCGGGCGGGAAACTGAAGAGAGCCGAGGGTGGGGGAGGAGGGAACCCACGGCGCCCCTAGAGACTGAGGAGACCGGGGACCTGCGGGGACTGGACCCCAGGGGCGGGAGGCCTCGGAGGAAGAGAAAGGGAATGAGGAGGCGCTGCGGAAAGGGACTGGAATCTCCCTGAGGGCAGCGCTGGCTTCTTTTGTTTGGTATTCCCGGCGTCCGGCACCTCGTCGGTGCTAAATAAATGCTTGTCGAAAAGAGTGGGATTGAATTTAAGTGTGGGAGAGGAGCGGGGGGCTGAGGAGAACTCTAGACCGGTGGATCTGACGTGACGGCCTGCGGGGGGAAGGTCTGACAGGAGGGGGACGGCCCAGGGGAGGTTATAGACTGGGGAAAGACCCTCCCCCCTCCTCCCTCTCTTACCCCCCCCCAAGTGTGTGAAGAGCCCGAGCTGCTGCTGTTCCGATGTTTGTCATCCCCACCCCCACCCCTCTGTTCCTAGCAAACTTGTATAAGTTTCTTAATAAACGTTGAACCGAATCAAGTTGAGGTCCGAAAGGACGTAGATTAGCCTTGGGGAGGAGGAAGGGGATGGGGATGAGTCTGACTCGAGAGATAGAGGAGGGAGAGAGGACTGCGCCGGGTTTGGGTTTCTGGGGCCTTACTGGATACGGCTGAAGCAGTCCCAGTAATCCCGGTGGTGTTTCTGTAATGTGTGACACAGAGACCTGCGAGGAAGGTCTCCGAACCGGGGTCATCCCTGTTTTACGAGAGGGAAAACTGAGGCCTTTGGGAAGTCAAGGGCTTTGTCCGTGTTCAAAATAGAGCCAGTAGAACAAGGCCTGCAGCCCGGGTCTTCTGGCTCCCAAGTCCTTTTGTGTTTCTCGTTGTGCTCCCGAGCAATTGCAGCTCAGTGAGTATGTTTGAATGTAATGTAATAATCCCAGAAACGATAGCCAGGTTTTACAGTAATAGCCGGCTAACAGTGAACGGTGTTCGCTTTCCAGTCCCCAAAGATAAACCCGGATATTAGGGGTTCAAAACCTGGGAAAGACTCTGTTTCCCTGATCATTTTGTATGTTACCAAAATCATTTTAATTGGGTCTCTACCCTTTGATGTATACAGATACAGAAATTATTTTAATATTGATATCAAACCTTAGACTTCATCCAACTAGAAGAATGGCGGCAATATTTCTGATGGCATTTCTGACGCGTCTAGTTTAATTCTTGAGAGGCTTGGAGTCTTGTTTTAATCTTGTTTCATTCCTTTTTTCTTTTTTAAGAGTATGTGGAAAAACCTTTGAAGTTAGTACTGAAAGTAGGAGGAAATGAAGTCACAGAGCTCTCCACAGGCAGTTCAGGACATGATTCAAGCCTCTTTGATGACAAAACAGATCATGAGAAACATAAAGACAGAAAGAGAAAAAAGAGGAAGAAAGGAGAAAAGCAGGTCCCAGGGGAAGAAAAGGAAAAGAAACGAAGAAGAGTAAAGGTAAGTATCTTTAAAAGCTTGCAAAGTGGAAATCTTGTAGCTTGCAAATTGCAGTTCTTTAGGCACTAACCTAATTTCATTTTCTTTAGGTTCACAATTCCACAAATAAGTTATTAACTGGTTAAGCTGCCTGATTTTCTGTAGGTGCCTCAGCTACTTAATTCCTTCATTCAGAAAAGTACAGGTGTTGATCCATTGAAGCCCTTTTTGTTGCTAAAAAAAAGTTATAATTTGTATTCTGAAGTAAAAATTTAAATAAACTTTTTCATTATGAGCTTAAGCAATGTTATATCTCTCTGGGGGAAAAAAAAAGTCTATTTAATAGATTTCACAACACTTCAAATTTCATTCAAATATTAACACATATACTTAAGGTCTTAGATTTGGAATGAAAGAGACCTAAGTTTTACCTAGTCCAACCTTGTCATTTGCTCATGAAAAAAACCTGATCCTCAATGATTTATCGGAGATGCAGGTTCTCTGAGGTCTAAATCGATCATCTTTTCCATCTTTCTTCTCCTTTGTTTAGAGTGCCACAAGGACAAAGATCATGGGACAGAAAATAACTTTTGAGATCCAGTCAGATCCTCTCATTTGAGAGCTGAAGATAGTGGCTCTTAGAGGAGTAAAATAGTTTGCCCAAGGTGACATAAATAGTGACGTTGCTAGCATTACAATCTACTTCACCAGATTATTAGTTCAGGTTTTATCTCTTATAAAACATGCTCTTATAGTATTGTCAGTCTTGTTTTCCATTTTTAATCATTTCATGTATACATTTCCACTTAAAGACAATCTCTATTGTTTTCCTTTTTAATAACTGTTTAGTAGTTTTCAGTATAATAATATCATGATTTGGTTATATCATCTCAATATTTAAAGGCATTAGATTGTTACTGGTTTGAGGACGAGTTAAAAGTGTTAACTGATAACTCCAGCAAAAAAACAAGCACACGTCATTCAGTTGTTTCATTCCTATCCCATTCTTTGTCACCCTGAAGACCTCTGTGAATGGAGTTTTCTTAGCAAAGATCCTGAAGTAGTTTACCATTTCTTCCCAAGTGGCAAACAGATTAATTAGCTTACCCAACATTGCACAGCTAATGAGTTTCGGAGGCTGAATTTGAACCCAGGTCTTTTGACTCCAAGCCCAGCACTATATCCATTGTTCCCGCTGGTTGCCTCTTGCATTTAATAAGTTGTTACAAATATAGCTCTGAGGTTCCTTAGTAGTTAGTCTTTTTTCCCCTTAATAGCAATCTCTAATGAACTGTTCATTATATTCCCATGCCTTTTTTTGCCTTAAATTATATCATGTGTTGACTGTTTGAAGGATCTCATTGTATTCTTTGTTGACGTTCTCCATCAAGACTTCTCTTGTAATACATTAGGACATATGTTACACTTATCTTTATCAGGAGTACCATTGGATCAAAGGGCAATCACAATTATTTTTTTCTTTCTTTTTTTTCCTGCTGAGGCAATTGGGGTTAAGTGACTTGCCCAGGGTCACACAGCTGGGAAGTGTTAAGTGTTTGAGACCAGATTTGAACTCGGGTCCTCCTGAATTCAGGGCTGGTGCTCTATCCACTGCGTCACCTAGCTGCCCCCCATACACAGAACTGCAAAGCAAGTTGACTACACATTCTAGAAAACTAATTGTTGTGGTCTGATTAAATAATGTTCTAGCTGAAATGCCTGGTGTTATGTTTTCTTTGTATAATATTCCATTTCCTCCTTTTTTGCCTTTGCACAAACTGTTGCTATACTTAAAATAATTCTTTTTTAACCTTTGCAGCTTGGAATCTCTAGTTCAAAGCTGGGTTCAAATGCCACTTCCCACAAAAGGTTTTTCCTGATCCCTCTAGTTGTCAAATTCTCTTTTCCTATCCGTCCTGATTACTCTGTATTTTACTTTGTGTGTATTTGGTGTTTACTTATCTGTGCTCATGGTGTTTCCTTTCTAATAGAGTGCAGACTTCTTGAGATTAGGAACAGTTTGGGTTTTTTTGGTAGAATGGAGTTGTCTAGCATATAACAAGTTCTTAATAAAGGCTCTTTGAACTGAATTGTAGTAGTCACACTAAATTCAGTGTTGAGATGACACCAGTTGTATTTATACTTAAGTTAATCTTACTACAGTTTATCCAACATTTCTTTTGCCGGTGTGACTAAAGTGCTTCATTTATTTGTACTGAGTTAAACAAAACTAGGGACACAGGTCATATTTTATCATTTTTGTAAGAAGTAGACCAGGAGAATGAACAAGCAAAAAAGAACCCAACTATAAAGGGCTACCAGGATGACAGAAAAGCTTGGATCCAAGCTCAACATTGATAGAGAAAAGGTTTTTGTCATAGAAATATTGGCAGATAGAAAAAGATAAAAAGGAGGGAAAGGGAAAAAAAAATTTTAAGTCAAATAAAAATGGAAGAGAAAAGGTAGGAAAAGAAATGAAAGCTACAAAAGAAAGTTATGAAAAATAACAGCTTTGCAAAAGAGATACAAAATATTACTAAAGAAAATAAATATCTAAAAATCAAAATTGGCTAAATGGTTAAAAAAAAAGATATAAAGCATTGCTAAGGAAAAATAACTCCTTGTGAATTTAAATTGCTCAAATGGTAAAAGAGGTGCAAAACAGTGCTTTACTTTAAAAAAATTATTTCTTAAAATGTAGAATTGAGCAAATAGAAACTGATGATTCTATCAGAAAATACTAAAATCAAAAGGCTGGGGAAAAAATAGGAGAAAACATGAAATACAGGAAAAACAGTTGACCTAGAAAATAAACTGAGGTGAGGTAATTTAAGAATCATTGGACTACCTAGAAGCAACGAACAAAAGAAAAAGAATCTGATCCACATGTTTCAAGAAATTATAAAGAAAAACTGCCCAGATATCTTAAGTCCAGAGGACAAAGTAGATATCAAAAGAATCCACCAGTCACTCCAGAAGGAAACTCCAAAATGAAAACTCCTTTTAAAAAAAAATATATATATATATATATATATATATATATATATATATATATATATATATATATATATATATATATATATATATATATATATATATATATATATATATAGCCAAAATTTCTGAATTCTAGGGTCCAGAAGCAAATAATTCAAGTAGCAAGAAAGAATTCAAATTCCGTGGAACCCCAGTCAGGATCACTCAGACACAAATAATCTGTATTTCTGTATATTATCAGCAGAATCCAACTGAAAGAAAAATTCCATTTAAAATAACTACAGACAGTATCAAATACTTGAGAGTCTACCTATTCAGATATACATAAGAACTAGTTGAATACAAATACAGAACATTCTTCACAGAAATAAAGACAGATCTAAGTAATTGAATAAATATTAATTGTTCATAGTAGGCCAAGCCAGTATAACAAAAATGACAATATTATCTAAATTAATTTACTTATTCAGTGCCATGCTAGACTTTTAAAGACTTCTACAGAGCTGGAAAAATAACAAAATTCATCTAGTGGAACAAAAAGTCACAAGTATACATGAAAAGGTCAAAGAGTCAATAGAAAATAAAAATTGTGTAGGAAGGGTTTCTAGCAGGACCAGATTTCAAATTATATTACAAAGTTAAAATTATCGAAACAAATTGGTACTGGGCAAGAAATAGGATTGTCAGTGGAACAAATTTGGTATATAATACTACGTAGAAACAAATGAACCAAATAATATTGATAAACCCAATGAGCTGTTTGGGCAAAAACCCATTGGGTTGACAAAAATAATTAGGGAAATTGGAAGGTTATCTGGGCAGAAACTAGACATCGACTAACATATACTAAGATAAGCTCAAAATGAGTATTTGATTTAGACATTTCCTTATGATGTCAAGCAAATTAGTGGAGCAGAGAAGAAATGATCTTTCAAAAAAGATGGGGGAAAAGCTCATGGCCAAACAAAAGATAGAAAGGTTCATGCTAGGTAAAATGGATAATTTTGATCATATAAATATGAGTTTTTGCACAAAGAAAATCTAAGCAGCTAAAATTAGAAGAAAATGGAATAGGGGAAAATCTTTGCAGCAAGTTTCTCTTACAAAGATCTCTTTTTTTCCCCTGAGGCAATTGGAGTTAAGTGACTTGTCCAGGGTCACACAGTTAGGAAGTATTAAGTGCCTGAGGCCACATTTAGGTCCTCCTGATTTCAGGGCTGGTGTTCTATCCACTGAGTCATCCTCTAAGCAGCCTCTAAAGATCTAATTTCTAAAATATGTTGAAGTACACTTTTTAAGAATTCCACTGAAATAATGAGCAGGATGCTCTTAGGGGGGGAAAAAAACTAGAGTCCTTCATGAACTTAAGCAAAGTGAAATGTACTATGTGTGTACAAAGTAATTACAATGTTCTGAGATGACCAGCTGTAAATGACTGCTATTCTCATTTTTTTTTTGTTTTAAATGTAATTGGAGATAAATATTAAATAAGCAAGTCAACTATAAAAAATTTAAAAGAAAATACATATCATAATCTATCAAAAAAAAATTAGAGCTACTCTCCAATTAATAATGGTCAAAAGATATGAATGGGCAATTTTTTTCCCCTAGTAAATTTATAAATATATATAAATAATTATTTTAATACATATTGCTTTGTAAAACATGTTGGAAGAGAAAAAACAAAAAAAGAAGTGAACATAGCATATGTTAATTTACAATTAGTCTCCTTAGTTTGTTTTTTTTTCTGGCTGCAGATGATATTTTCTGTTCAAAGTCTATCGGGATTGCTTTAAAACAATGGACTAATGAGAAGAACAAAGTCTTTCATAGTTGATCATTGCACATTCTTGCTATTATTGTGACAAATGTATTCTTGGTTCTACTTGTTTCGTTTAGCATCAATTCATGTTAATCTTTCCAGACATTTCTAAAATCAACTTGTTCATCATTTTTATAGAACAATAATATTCCATAACCTTCATATACTACAACTTGTTTAGCAATATTTCCCAATTGACAAGCAACTACTCATTTTCCAATTCTTTGCTACCACAAAAAGAGTTGCTACAAACAATTTTGCACATGTAGGTTCTTTTCCCTCCTTTATGATTTTCTTGAGATACAGACCCAGTAATCACACTGCTGGGTCAAAGGATATACAGAGTTTTATAACCCTTTGGGCATAGTTTCAAATTGCTTTCCAGAATGATTGGATGATTTCATAACTCCACCAGCAGTGCTTTAGTGCCCCAGTTTTCCTATATTCCTCCCAACATTTATCATTATCTTTATCTGGAATGAACAATTTTCACTGGAAGAAATCAAAGCTATTATTAGCTGTATTTTTTTAAGTGTCCTAAATTGTTAATAAATAGAAAAATACAACTAAAAAATCACTCTGAGATAACACTTTACACCATCAAATTGGCTATGATGATTTTTTAAAAAATGGAAAATGCTAAATGTTTGAGTATATACAACAAATATCCTAATGCATTGTTGAAGGAGCTGTGCACTAATCCAACCATTCTGGGGAGAAAATGTGGAACTATGCCCAAAAAACTATACCCATAGAGATGAAAGTAAAAAAGAATTTGATCACGAGTATGAAAATATTCATAGTAATTCTGTTTTGATGGCAAAGAATTGGAATTACAGGATGATTGAATAAGTTATGGCATTTGAATGTGATGGCATACTATTTTTTTAAAGAAATGATAAAGCATAAAAAAAGGGGGAAAGGGCCCACATATGCAAAAATGTTTGTAGTAGCAAGAAACTGGAAACTGAGTGGATGCTCATCAGTTGGGGAATGGCTGAATAAGTTATGCTATATGAATGTAAAGGAATATTATTTTTCCATAAGAAATGATCAGCAGGCTGTTTTCAGAAAGACCTGGAAAGATTTACATGAACTGAGGCTAAGTGAAATGAGTAGAATCAAAAAAAAAAACATTGTACACAGCAACAAGATTATATGATGATCAGCTGTGATAGACTTGGCTCTTTTTCGGTAATTTAGACCAATTCCAATGTGGGGCAGGGGGACAGAAATTTGTTTTGCAAATACATATTTGTGATGGGTTTTATTTTTCTTGCCTTCTTATTGGATGGGAGAAGCATGACAAATGTAGAAATATGTTTAGAAGAATTGTATGTTTAACCTATATTAGATTACTTGCTGCCTAGGGGAGAGAGGAGGTGAAGAGGAAGGGAGAAAAACTCAGAACACAAGGTTTTGCAAGGGTAAATGTTGTAAACTATCTTTGCATGTATTTTGAAAAATAAAAAGTGATTATTTAAAAAAAAAAAAGAAATGATGAACCAGATGTTTTCAGAAAAACCTGATAAGATTTATATGTACAGATACAATAGACCTAGAATAATGCCCACAACAACTTTGTAAAGATAAACAATTTTGAAAAACTTGGTAGCTCAGGTTAATACAATAACTAACCACAATTATGAAGAAACTTATTGAACACCACAGATAAAGATTTAATGAACTCAAAGTAAAATATGAAGTATATTTTTTCTCTTTCTTGCTTTAGTTTAGTTGTTTTGTTTTTGTTTTCTTTTGGTGGAAGGGGTGCAGAAATTTGTTTTGCAGAAACCCATTTGTAATGGGTTTTATTTTTCTTGCCTTATTGGATGGGGGAGGAAGATAATTTAAAACTGAAAAAAAAAATTCTGCTTTAACAAAACCATCTAAATTAAGTACTTTCTAAATCCTAAAGTGTTACATAATCATTAGCTATACTACTGTTTGCTCTAACAAGTTAATGGTTTGATTATATGTAGTTGAATCCCCAAGTACTATTAGGTACTTTCTGTGTTCCAGGTACTGTGGTAAATAATTTGATCCTTAGCTTCTCTAGTTCCTTTTCCCAACCATAGTTTACACTATATTTCTCACTGTCCTCTCATCTTCTCTCCTTTGTATTTAAATGATTAAGTATTAAAGTACATATTAATTTAATTTGTAGGACCATTTCCTCCTCCTCTTCTTCAACCTTTGCAATATAAATTAGCACACAAGGGACAGTTATTTTCATGGTGGTCTGTTTACAAATGCTTCATCATAAATACAGCAATGCAAAGTGACCAAGCATCTCATTAAATTATGTTTCTTTTTGTACCACAGTTTTATCTTCACTAATTCATTTATGTGTTTCTGCAAGGACAACTTGTGAGCCATCCTTGGAGCTTCAGCTTTCTCTTTTGGTTTTGTTTGCTATGAGAATGTCAAGATTGATGTGATTCAGTTCTTATAGCAGACTATCATTGGACAATGGACAAAGATCTCATAGTTAGAGTACCAAGAGTTAATGTTTATACATGATCTATAATCTGATTCTTATTATCTCTGTCCTTTATGTTCTCCCTTTCCTCACCATTGTCAATGTTCTCCCTTCTCAGACATTAGAAGAGCGTTTTGATCTTTCCTTCCCTACTTGGTTATATTTAGCTGTGTATACATTGAATCTTCCCAATAAAACCTAAGCTTCTTAAAGGCAGACTTTTGTTTTTATCTTCGGTATGTTACATGAAGTAGTCACTAAAGAAATGTTTTTTGAAACAGTAAAACAAATACAAGAAAATATTGGGAAACTGGAAAGTAACATAATGTGTTGGAGACAACACTGGGCTTAAAATCAGAAGAGACCAGGTTTACAGATTTTCTTTCTGGCATTTATGAGCTGCATGACCACAAACACAAGCAAGACACTTTTCCTATTTGAATTATATGTCCTCATCTTAAAACAGGGATACAAATATGTATGCTGCCTACCTCTCTGGGTTATTTTGAAGATTCAGTGATATTATGTATGGAAGTTACTTTTTTAATTTGTCTGTCAATGCAGATAGTTTCATTATATTAAAAAAAAAATTAAAAGCAAATTAAGAAAATACTTTAATGATAATGGCTGAGGAAAAACCAGACATTTAGATTCCTACTTCCAGATCTACATATAGGAAACTGATAGAAATTTATGAGGTTAAAAATCATTCTCTAATGGAGAAATGATCAAGGGATGTATATGTGTCTAAGTATATGTGTGTCTATATATGTGCATATATATACAAATACACACACAAAAAAACCCAATTTTAGTATCTGATAAAAAAAATTCTGTTTCTGTTGATGAAATTCTGTATTGAGAAATCTTTAAAGAGCTATCTTATTGATTAAAGGTTTTGTTTCTTTAATCAATGTTGAAATTATTAATATGAGTACTTTCTTCAAAAATGCATATTGCTACCTATTCTTATCTGCCCATCTTAAACAACTCTTACTTGTGTACATCTACCAAGGGGGATTTTTCTCAAAATTGCTTTATTTGCTTGGATGCCACCAGAGTACACAGGCTATCTTTCAGTTTTCTCTTATAATTGCAATTTTTCCAGCTCATTTTTTTTCTGGCTATTTTTTATATTATCCTTTGTACAACTTCTACATAATTTCTTGTTTGTTATGTGATAGTCTGCTTATGTCCACCATGCCCTTCTCCAATGCCTTTTGTGTGATTCTAAACTTATTTCTTCAAACATTTCTCACAGCCATACTGCATCACTAGAAGGATATCTTTTTTTTTTTTCCCCAGAAATAAGCTTGGGCTCATTTATATAACTTTTTAATTTCCTAAACATCATCTATAACTTTAACTTTTTAAACTTTGTATATGCATATAAAGTTCAGAATGCAACAGTGGGTTACTATTAGTTTAGTAATACTTTTTCTTTTTTTTTGTGAGAAACATATCATGAAATATAAAATGCTGGACTCGCAGTCAGGAAAACTTGATTCACATCCTACTTCTCACATTTACTGGCTGTGTTACAGTGTAGGCAAAGTCATTTAACCTGTTTGAACCTTAATTCACCCTTCTATAAAATTAGGATTAGAATAACAGTAGCATTTATCTCATAGGGTTTTTATGAAAATCAGTAATACATTCTGTAAACTTTAGAACATCACATCAATGTCATTTGTTATTAATGTAAATAGTTCCAGTTACATTGGTCAGAGGAAGTCATTTGAGGTTGCTAGTGCATGTTTATGGTGAAAATGATTAAAAACAAAAAGTAAGCTAGTAAAGCTACTCTTCATAGTAGAGTAAGATTTTCCTTTTGAAGGTCTAAGAAAAGCAATTTGTTTGACTACAAAGAATAGGACTCTATAAAATGCATGCTTGATGACTTCCATCTCAAAAATTGGTCTAAAAAAAATAAAGTTTGTCCAGCTGAAAGAGGAGTTATATTAAGTAGTGTTTGACTCGTTTTATCTGTTCTACTCTTCTTTTTCCAGTAGATGGCAACCATAATCCATTTAGATTTTTCATACTTAAGAAAATCAGTTTACTTTTGTTAATACACTCCTTTTTTGTTCTGAAATTAATATGAATCATATGTATTTAATAGTACACACCTTGAATTTTTCTAAAATTTATACATTTCTTTTCTAGGAAGATAGAAAAAGGCGAGATCGGGATCGGACTGAGAGTGAAGCAGAAAAAGAACTTCAATGTCAAACTCCTTTAAGACTAGAATTACCCCCTGAGAAGCCTCTTACAAGTACATTGTCCAAGCAAGAAGGTGGGAATAGCTAAAAATAATTCACTTCCAGGAGCATAATACCAAAAAGAAAAAAAAATTTTTTTTTTTTTTAACTCGGAATTAAGATGTGGGGAAAACTAATTTTAATTAGCCAAAATTTTGATTTTCTAAATTTAAAAAAAAAAAAAAATTCTGTTTCCATCACCTTTTATATTGAAATTGTTCAGTTTAGCTTTAATTTTTATTCTGTATTTTCAGACTGTGGAACCATATGAAACATGACTGAAATTTCTGTTCTTAAACTTAATAAAAGGAAAGACAATGATAGATTATGATACACTGATATATAAAATGTATCACATAAAAACTATATAACTTAAGCCTTCTGATGTGAATTTTCTCTTTTAAAACTTTTTTCTTATCTTTTCTTTATATATTAGAAGTAGAACAAACACCCCTTCAAGAGGCTTTGAATCAACTGATGAGACAATTACAAAGGTAAAGATGCATTTTAACATTTTTCATTGAAATTGCACATTCATAACAGAGGATAATTTGTGGATGACACTTTTTAAAGTCTAGAGTACATGGTCTATGTCCAAATCTACTTAATTTTAAAGTGGATGATAAATATTTTGCCTAGCAATAAAAGGTACTATAAGATACTGAGTAGTCAAATGTCCCCATTTGGTTTGTTTTTACTGGTAACTTGTAGGCTGTTAAATGATCCTTTTTAATGGCAATTTTCTCTTTGATCTAAAGTATTTTAATAAGTTAAAACTTAAAACCTGGAATTAATAATATATGTGTGTGTGATGCGTGGGTGTATTTGTGCTTTTATCATTAATAAATAGGAGAGATACCTTTTGTATATTTTTATAATGCCAGCACATCACGAGTCTTTTGTGAATATTAACTACATACAGACTAAATTCTGGAACAAGGAAATAATCATGCATAACATAGATAGCAGGCTTCCTTCTAAGTCTCGAGTTTTAGTCTTGGCCAACATTTTAATTGTTGGCCACATAAAATAGTTTCAACATCATCCTAGTAAGAGAAGGAATAATGTGTCCTGTTTTAAGAGATTGAATTGGTTGAACCCAGATATTTTTATTTTTAATTCAAACACTGATTCTTGTTACTTATATTTAAAAAAAAAAAAATCCTTATTCAACATTTGTACTTACAAATTTTGCTTGGTTCTTCTAGAATTATATTTTGAAATTATGTTGACCATTTGCAGAAAGATGGTAGTCATATTTAGGTTAAAGAATGAATTTTAAATTAATCTTATACCTAGCTTTTCTCTGTGATTATACTGCATTTACCACAATGCCCATCACAAAGAAATTCCCAAGAGTCCCTGGTACTCAATATTCAAATTCAGCATTGTCATGAAGTAAAAAAAAAAAAAAAAAAAAAAAGTCTGATTTTCCAACCTACTATATAACAACAGACTAAAATCAATATCTTTTATTATTCAAAGAGTAGAAATATGGCATACTTCATAGTTACTGTAGATGGATAACTTAGTTTAAACAAGCATACCTAAATTTATACATTCAAAAATGTCCCTTTCAAAGTCATCATACCATTGTTTAAAACCTATTTAGAAATATTTCTTTGTAGAATTCCCTTCAGAGTTTGTATTTTTTTGACATTTGACAGAGTTTGACATTGTTTTGAATCTCAGTGGTTAAAATTTCATCTTTTGATCAAAAATGAGATATGATGCTAAAGTGGTAAAATTTGTTTACTTGCGTAATTGAAACTGGTTCTGAAGAGAGCTCTAAAAATGTATAGTAATCCACATTGACTATGTTGAAGAGAATAATATTCATTTTTATACTAAGCTTATTACTTTGTATGACATAAACTATGTTCCTGCCTATACTAATTTTTACAAATAAATCTGGTAGAGGTGGCTTTATTATATGGTAAATGGCTCCTTCAGGGACATGAATATAGTTGTGTATTATTGTTTATTATGTTTATCATCTCTGCTGTTTTTTTCCATCTTTGAATAATATATATTGATCATCAACTGGGTAACCCGTCTTATTTATTCCCTTTATTCCTAAGTAGAGAGATAATAAATTAAAGTAGTCTGCATACTTAGATGAAAAATTCTCTGTATCATAATGAAGCTTATTTATAAAACATTGGAATACTGTCATTAATCAATGAATTAACTAGTCCTGTAACACCTTTATTTCATTTTTAAGTAAGAAACAATTCTTGTCTTACTATGATTTTTTTTTTCCAGTTAGAGAAAGCTATTTCTTCTGGACCAGTAGAACCTTTTGCAGTAGAAATGAAAAATAAGATTTGTCTCTTTCATGTCTTCACAGAAAGGACCCAAGTGCTTTCTTTTCATTTCCTGTGACTGATTTTATTGCTCCTGGCTACTCTATGATCATTAAACACCCAATGGATTTTAGTACTATGAAAGAAAAGATCAAGAACAATGACTACCAATCCATAGAAGAATTGAAGGTAGTTATAATTTATTTGTGTTTTCTGTGGGGAAAGAGACTAACCTATGATACAAGATAAAACTCTGACATCTTTATTCAATCCAGAGCGAAACTTTTAGATTCTCTAAACACTAAAGCTTGGTAGAAATCAGCATGTCTGGTATCCAGGATGTTTCCTATTAACTTTTTATTATGCAGAGAACTACTTTAAAAAAAATTTCAAAGACAGTATTTTCTGTCTCAGAAACTCAGTTTACTCTGATAGAAAACTAGATACAGTACACTATATGTAGCTTTTTTAGAATAAAATTTTATATAACTTTCATAAATATTTTTAAAAATGTTTCCCAATCTTTGAGATTAAAAAGTGTCAAAATTTTAATTTCAGATCAAAACAAAATTGTAGTTCACATGGAAATTTAATTAAAACCAGTATTCTTTTTCTTTTAAAATCATTTAAGAAAACATGCATATTTCCATAAGTAAGCAGAAAACAAATTGGTATAAGGAACTAACTTGATTACATTTTTTCTTATTGCACTGTCCATGCACCCTTTGGGGGAGTATTTTGCATATTATAATCATGTTTTTAATGACTTTTGTGATGTACATTTGATTAGGAGAAAAGAAAAACAGAATGCAATACTTTAAAGAAATATTTTTTAATTTTTTAAATTAACATTTTTAAATTAATATGTTCTTTGCACTGTCTCTTCCTTCAGCAAATAAAACAAGCCTAAAATTAAAATCGTCAATAATACATAGCTCCTCAGTCCAACAAAACAAATTCCCATATTTGTTGTTGTTCAGTTGTGTCTGATTCTTTGTGACTCCTTTTGAGATTTTCCTGGCAAAAATACTGGAGTAATTTACCATTTCCTTCTCTAACTCATTCTACAGATGAAGAAACTGAGACAAAGAGGGTAAAGTGACTTGCCCAGGCTCATAAAGCTTAGTAAGTGTCTGAAGTCACATTAGAATTTAGGTCTTCCTGATTCCAGGACTCAGAACAACCCTGAATGAAAAGTACCTGTTGTTAATTTAATAACTGAGGAATCTTGGGCAAACAGAGATTAAGTAATTTAAACTAGGGTCCCACAGCTGGTTAAGTATTTGAGGTTAAATTTGAACTAAGGTCTTCTAGCTAGACTAGATTAGATCAGACTTCTATTTACTCTACCACCTAGATACCTTAGATACAATTGTTATACTTTGTCAAACCTATAATCTAGCTGTATATTTTGTTGCTAATGAAATTTATATATACTGTGTAAATCCATAGTCAATTTTGTCTGCCTATGATCCAGTTTTTTTAAGTTCCTTCAAAACTTGCCGCCCTTCCTATATTTTTAAGCTTACTTCTACCTATAACAAAATGGCAGATTATATCAGGGAATATCCAGAATCAATTGTAATATGTCTCCATTTTAAACTTGAGTAGATTTTTAGGATTCCATGTGTTGGAGTGTTTTTTTTTTAAAGTTTTACTTAGTGTTGAGATTCCTGTCTTGTTTCCAACTTTCATTGTGGTTTAAAATAGAACTGTAATTCTTCTTAACTGTTCATAACATCTGTGTTATCATTAACTCTCAAAGTGTTTGAGATATTTTAGTTATAGCTTGATATGCTTTTTTTCACATTCACACAATTGAAATTTGCCTGATTCTGCAAAAATGCCAGGAGGTTTCCAGTATATGTACGTTGGAAACAAAAATTTTAGATAATCTAGGTTGTAATGTTATCTGTGGTAACTTATAATTAATTGTATGGTTTATTTTACATTGAAAAGCTTTTTCTAATATTCAACCTATATAGCTCTCAAATCCAAAAATAAAAGAATATTAAGTAAAAATATTCATTGTGTCAAAAAATCATTTCCCAAAATAATTTGTAATTTCCTTTCAACAAAGATTTTTTCTGAGAAGCAAAAAAATATTCTCTTTTGACCTCTTAAGACTATTTAGTGGAGAGTAGAAGGAATCTACTTCTTAACATTTGATTCCTAAAAATGTTCTTTCTAGATTTTACATATGGCTAGTCCTCTGTGAAAAAAATAATGTTTTATGTTTGAATTATTTTTCAAATTTAATCTCTTCATTTGTCAATCAATACTTCAACATTTTAATTTCCTTTGTAAAATTACCACTGATGAACAGTGAAAGAAATGAGAGGAGTATTTTTTCATGGTGCAAAGGAGAAGGGATTGAAATGTCTTTTTTAATGAGTTTGAACAGATCATATAATTTAAAAGTATTCTTTGTACATTTTCCCCCTTAAATTTCTTTCCACAGGATAATTTCAAGCTGATGTGTAGCAATGCCATGATTTACAATAAACCGGAAACCATTTATTATAAAGCTGCAAAGAAGCTGTTGCACTCAGGAATGAAAATTCTTAGCCAGGTAAAGGAAAACCGTTGTTATAAGTTATGAAAATGAAATTTTATCTTTGTGCTTAAACCAAAATGAATATTTCTAGAAAAGCTCTGAATTTACTTCAGAGTTAAATCATTTTTATAATAGAAAACATTAAAGAAGAGCCATCTAAAAACATATGATGTTGAAGTGAGAGAGAGACAGAAGTAGAATAAATATCATTTGGAATTGGTAAATTTAAATCTTTTGAAAAATAGGATTAAATATGCTCAGGAGTCTCTTTCAATTCTAAAGTTTATGTTATTTTGTCACAACTTTCTTGGGGATGCTTGTAGCACTTTTATTTATTCTGGATGGTATTCTAAAAGTAATACTACCAAGTTCTAGGAAAAGATTGATCTAATCATGTATGAGGTCTTTAGCAATATATTTTTCTTTATGATAAAAGTATTCCAAGTGTCTAATGTAATAGCAATACTATATGCATGACATGGAAAGGAAAAGCTATGTAGGAATTATATGCAGTGGCTAACACTCAAGAATTTAGAGTGTAGTTGGAAGAAACAAAATATATATATTTAAAATAACTTATGAGTAATCACAAAGCAAACTCTTGATACAAATTGAAGAACTATATTTAGTGATTCAAACAATGCATTCAGCAATAATATTAACATTTTTAAAAGGACAAAGAAAAAGAGACAAAAGATGGAGAATTTTGCACTTGACCTTGAAGAAGAATAATTTTATTTTGTAACTCTAATTCATTTATGTCATATTAGGCATTACAGATGTCTTTTAATATCTTGTCCACAAACAGACTTTGGGCTCATTGAGGCTAGAAAATGCATCTTATATAAACTTTATATCACCATCCCTCAGTGTTGAGCACAGTATTTTAAAACAAGAGGTATTTAATAAATATTTGTTATTGGAAAGGAGAGGAAAGGAAATTGTGGGTGGTGGGAATATGGGAAAGGTGTCTGTAAAAGAAATAGCAAGAGCCTTGAATGGTAGTCTGAGAATGTGATTTTGATAAGGTAAGCATAGTATTTTGTGTGTCAGCAACAAGAGGTTTAGAGGATTGACATTGGAAACTATTTGTGGAAGATTTTTCTAGCATATAGAATAAGTTGAATTAGAGACTTCAGATGAGTAGAACACTTAGAAAGGGAAGCTGTTCTTGTAATTCATATATGACATCATGAGAATAGCAACCAAAGCAGTAAATTTTAGAGGAAAGGGATTTTAGAGCTAGAAGGGATTTTAGCGTTCTAATTCAACCCCATTGTTTTACAGATAGGGGAAAATGAATCCCCAAAGGGCTAAATCACTTATTCAAGGTCAAATAAATAATAGAGGTGAGGTTCAAATTCAGTTCCTCTAATTTCAAACACAGTTATTTTCCACACTATCCACATTGCCTAGAAAGAAACAATTATAAATAAGGCTTTGGAGGGAAAAAAATCAACCAGAGTGGATAGATATGGAGAAGTAGGTGATGAGCAAAAAAGGAATCAAAAATTACTTTTGTGTTTTAAAATTCAGGAATTTAAAAAATAATAGCAGTAAGTTTTTGACATGTGTAGACAAAAAGTTCATGATTTTCTGATTTACATAAATTGTGTAGTGATCAGTTATTGTTACAACTAGGAAAAACACTAAGTTATGCAGCTATGAAACTTTGTGTCAACATGTCCTCCTCTGAAAGATTCTTGAACCCAGTAAACTGGTAAAAGAAAACATTTAGACA
Source organism: Sminthopsis crassicaudata (assembly GCF_048593235.1). Classification (NCBI taxonomy): domain Eukaryota; kingdom Metazoa; phylum Chordata; class Mammalia; order Dasyuromorphia; family Dasyuridae; genus Sminthopsis; species Sminthopsis crassicaudata. The sequence goes on along the minus strand of NC_133618.1, from coordinate 485,151,155 downwards.
GACAATTATTTTTACCTTGCTAATATTTAGACAGCATCAGATCCTGCCCTTTTCTAAAAGTGTGGAGAATGAATGTAAACTAGTTTTCCTTCCCTGAGATGATTTGCTAAGGAAGAGAAAATGAGAAATGTTTATTTCAGTGTCTTTAGGAAAATCCCCAAATTCAATACAGATTGGAAAGCTATAAATGTCTTATGAATTATGGCACTGATTTTAAAATCTGAAATCAAAATGAATATAACAGTTAATAGCCTTTGACTAATTACTTGGACTTGTACTTATACTGCACTACAGTGAAGGACTTTTGTTTCTTTACAAAGATTGCATGAAACAAATTATAAACTTTCAAACAACTTTGATTATAAATTTTCTATTTGTTGATAAGAATTTCTTTTTTTTTCTTTTTTTTATTAATTTTATAATTATAAATTTTTTGACAGTATATATGCATGAGTAATTTTTTATAACATTATCCCTTGTATTCATTTTTCCAAATTTTCCCCTCCCTCCCCTAGATGACAGGCAATCCCATACATTTTACATGTGTTACAGTATAACCAAGATACAATATATGTGTGTAAATCCAATTTTCTTGTTGCACATTAAGTATTGGATTCCGAAGGTATAAGTAACCTGGGTAGATAGACAGTAGTGCTAATGTTTTACATTCAATTCCCAGTGTTCCTTCTCTGGGTGTATAGTTGTTTCTGTCCATCATTGATCAACTGGAAATGAGTTGGATCTTCTTTATGTTGAGGATATCCACTTCCAGTTGATAAGAATTTCTAAAAATACAATTAAATTTTAAAAAAGATTCTACTTTCATTTAGATTTTATAAAGTGTTGCTAAGACAAAATACAGAGACCACCCTTTCTATTCTGTTTTCTCTTTTTCTTATTTGTCATCTTTTTTCTCTAGATCTTTTCCTGTTGAGGAGCCCTACCCATCCTGTGCTATAGTTTCCTGTTCCCTCCACCCTAGATGGGAGGGATTATTGCAAGTGATATTCAGACTTTTATTTTAGTTCTCCTGAATTAACTCTTCTTGTAGCAGTAACTCTGATAGCACATAGCATATCCTTTCATGAAAACATTTTAGACCACAAGTCAGGCAATTTGAATTCTAGTTCCAGTTTATCATTAACTTGCTACAACATTAGACAAAACATTTGCCCCTGCTCAACCCTAATTAGTTTCCTTATCAGTGAAATAAGTACAAGAAAATATTTAATTCCCTTATAGCTCTAATTTTTTATGAAAATGTTTTCCAGAAAATTGATAACTTTTTCTTCTGTATTTGTTATGAACAGGCCTGTCAAATCTCTGCCTTTCCAGGCATATCTGCACACAAGTGCTGTTAGAAACATCTTCATATTTGAATGATGAGCATATGTAGAATGATGATTGTCTGCTAACTAATGCTTGGATAAAGAAATAGGGGTGTAGTGTGTGTGTGTGTGTGTGTGTGTGTGTGTGTGTGTGTGTGTGTGTGAGAGAGAGAGACAGACAGACAGACAGACATAGGGAGAGACAGGGAGAGAATTAGTAGCCAGTATAGTTACTAGAATTTTAGAGTACATCAGGAGAACTTTTCAGTTAACAAAATTGTGTAATTGTAATTGATTTTTTCATTAAGGAGACATTTTAATTAACAAGCAAAATATACTCTCTCTATATATTTGCTAAATTGAATAATTTTTATTGGCATGCACACATAAAACAACACTTATGTTTTGAGGATTAGAACTGCTAAAAGGAACACCCCTTTACCAGTGCAAGTAAACTACTCTGTAGTTTGTTGTCCAGAAAATACACAGAGCATGCAAAACCATGGATTAGAGGTGGGACTTAATCTGAGCTCTTTTAACTCCACACTCAATCCTTTATTATGTGTTCTGCCTCTTTGTGTCCAAAATATAGTAAAAATTGAACTTGAAAGTTTTTGTATGTGTGTGTGCAAAAAATACTGGAAATTATCATCATGAGACTCCCCTGATTTTAACAGTAATGTTTTGGGGTTCCCTGATCTGAAACCTTTGTGAATTAGCTTTTTATCATTTTTACTGGCATTCAGCATGGTATAGGAGAAGGATACTTAGAATCAGGAAATTAAGGTTCTGGTCATGTCTGTATGCCAGTGACTAGCAACAAAACTTTGAACAAGTTTTTCAACTACCTTTTTTTTTTTCCCCCTGAAGCAAATGGGGTTAAGTGACTTGCCCAAGGTCATACAGCTAGGAAGTGTTAAGTGTCTGAGGCCAGATTTGAACTCAGATCCTCCTGTCTTCAGGGCTGGTGCTCTATCCACTGGGCCACCTAGTTGCCCCAGTTTTTCAACTTCCTGAGGGCTTCAGTATCCTCATTCCTAAAGTGATCTCTAAGATCCCTGTTTTTCATTTAATACCCCTATACTAGCACCTCCATATTGGTAGCTGCTACTAGAAATAATGGTGTAAGTTAGATGACCATGTGTGGAGCATAGTTTTCCATATGCCAGCATACATGGTTGATCATGCTCTATCCACATATTTGACAGGATGCCTGGGAGGAGCTAAATTTTCTCTCTAGGATTTGCCCCAGAAAAGTGACAGAAATAATTGCTACAGTTGACATTTGAAAATAAAATTAATAAAATAGGATCAGAGAACTTCTTTAGACAGTTTAGGCAAAATTTAGCTCTCTATATTATGAGGCAGAAAATATAACTTCAGCCTTTTGTAATCCTGAAATTATAATGTTTTCTCACAAAGAAAAAACTACCAAGTCTTGAGACCCCTATATTGATTGAATATGATGGTTTTCTCAGTATCTTAGGATTAACATATAATTGATGATTCTTAAATAGCAGAACTTAATATGGTAATAAAGATAACATTTTAATCTATTAGATAAGATTTGACAGATTGTTTTAATTATAGTCCTGGAAACTACATTTAATTCTTGCTTTTTTTATATATATACAAATATTCTGACTTTGTCAAAGAAAAATAAAAAATAATTGCTCAAAATGTTTTTCTTTTATCAATTTACTGGGTTCAAGTCTTTCAGAGAAGAACATACAAAAACTCATAATTTGATTTTCTTTCCTCGGCAGAGCTGGACCGTATTGCCAGGATTTCTAAATATAATGGTTCTTAATATAATTATGTTCTGTTTTTAATTTTTTTGATTGTTAGTGTTATCTTCCCTAATTGACATCATCCTAAATGGTTCCAAAATGTTTGATGTGTAGTCTTTCTTTGGAAAAGTTTACTTAATTGAGAATTTAAAAAAGAAAAAAAAAGCACTAATAATATTGCATAATATATATGTGTATATATATGTGTGTGTTTTGTTTTTGTTTTTTTAATATTTTTGTTTTGTTTTGTTTTGTTTTGTTTTGTTTTAGGAAAGAATTCAGAGCTTGAAACAGAGCATAGACTTCATGGCTGATTTGCAGAAAACCCGGAAGCAAAAAGACAAAATGGAAATACAGCAGAGTGGGGAAGACAATGGCTATCTGCTAAAAGATAAAGATGATTCTTTGGACAGTGATATTAAAGTTTTCAAAAGTCCAAATAAGGAAAATAAAAAGTAAAGCACCTCCTTAAATTATTGTAGGAAAAAAAAAACAGACCTTACTGACTAACTAAGGGAAGTTAAGGCATGATCATTGTTTCTGCTATCAGACAAGGGAGTATGTATGATATACATCAAGAAAGTCTGAATTAATAATATGTTACTCTCATCCCTTCCCTTCCTTTTTCCTCATCCTCATAGGAAGTAGTAGTATATGATTGTCCAAACTCAATTTACAAAGCTATTTCAAATAGATTTTCTTATTAAGGTAGTTAAGAAATGTTAGCAACACAACATTGCCAGGTTTTTTTTTCCCCTTAAGTTTTACCTCTATATGGTTTATTTAAACAGAATCATGAATAAACCCAAGTATTGGTATAGCATTTCTTACATAGAAGGATAGTGAAATATTTGTGGGCACCACTCCTGTCTTCATCCCAACCATGTTTCTCCCATTTAACTTACTTTAATTATTTGGAAAAAATATATATAAAAGATTCACTTCATTGCACACAGGACCATTATCTACCAAATGCAGCTATAATGAAAATGAACATGAGTCCTTCCTGGCTAAAAGGAAAAAACCCACCATCCATGGTATACTTAGAAGATTAGTACATTTTTAAGAACCAAAATTTTATTTTGTTTTTGTTTTTTAAAGCTTGAGATTGAATTCATTTTGAGGACTATACCATTAATGATTTTATAACTAAGGACACTGAAGAGAAAATTAAATTATATATTGGGTTTTAATTTATGCAGTGGTTCATAAAGAAATTTTCAGTTGACACCAATAGGGCACGTTTCTCCACTATACTTGTTCATATATTTGGAATTCATTTGAATACTTTTTCTATTCATTTCTCTTTTAACTTGGATTTAATGTGTATTTTCAGGAAAGACAAAGATATACTTGAAGATAAACTTAAAAGCAATAACTTAGAAAGGGAACAAGAACAAATTGACCGCATTGTTAAAGAATCTGGAGGAAAGTTGACCAGAAGACTTATAAATAGTCAGGTGATTAATATTTTCCTGCCTTTTTTTCTTGCTTGTTCCTTCATTCTTACTAATTCTCATTATTATTTTGTGTTCATTTTATTTTTAAACTTTGAGTATCTAGATTCCATAGATTTTATTCATCCTTCCCAAATGTGGTTTCTCACTAACAACAAAAAAAAACCTCAAAAAAAAATTACTACTAATACATTTGTATATAAAATAACCTGTTTTATTGTTAGATTTTAGTGAATTGTTTTGTTAAAATATTCTAAAATGATGATATGATATATGATTTTATGATAATCTTAATGCTCATCTTTTTTTTCTTTGTAAATCATGTTGTTTGATGATAATGGATTTTAAAGTGAAATACTTAAAACGTGACTTTTCATTAGTATATGCCCCTTTATACTGGGCAGCATTGTATATGTGGACGTGGAAATTTAATTAATGCTCATGTTAACTAATTGTCATAACATTATTTTTAGTAAAGTTAAAGCCAAGCTTTCTCCTGCTTAATGTCATATGGCTGAAATCCCCAGAGTACATTATAAAACAGTTTAATCCTTCCTCTCAATGTTTTATTTCATTTTAGTGTGAGTTTGAAAGAAGAAAACCAGATGGAACCACAACATTAGGCCTTCTTAATCCTGTGGACCCTATTGCAGGAGGTATGTCTTTCACACAGAAAAACAAGCTAAAAACCTGATGCTCTGTTCTGAAATCCATGCTTGTCATTGGTATAGGTTAGTGTTTCTTCCAGATAGTGTCAGTATCAGCATTTTATCCCTAAAAAGCTAAATTAGCTGTGTACTAGAGATTTGCTAATGATTGCTAGCTTTATTACCATTTAAACTTAAAATAAGTAGATATAAAAGATTGATGTTCATTTAAAAAGTAAAGAAAGCCTTTGGACACTTAGTGTATGTTTTAGTCATGATTCCCAACCGTAGTTTAAAATGACTTCATGCATGTTTCCATTTATTTTAAGAAGTATCTCTAAAGTTTTTAATTCTCAGAACAAATTATTTAAATTAAAAGTATTCCTTTCATGTATTTTATGCAAATTATCAAAAAATTTAAAGTGATAAGAAGTAGTGCCTTTTCTAAATAATCAGAAGTTCACTCCAGGCCCTTTCTAGGGGGTCTGATGAGTATTCATCATAGCAGAGAGTTGATATTTTTTATATTTTTTTTCAAAATACATGTAAAGATAGTTTTCAATAAGCATACTTACAAAACCTTGTATTCCAAATTTTTCTTTCTCCCCACTCCCCCTCTCCTAGACAGCAAGTAATCCAATGTAGATTAAACATGTACAATTCTTCTAAACACATTTCCACATTTATCATACTGCACAAGAAAAATCAATCAAAAGGGGAAAAATGAGAAAGGAAAAAAAGCAAGCAAACAACAACAAAAGAAGTGAAAACACTATGTTGTAATCCACATTCAAGTCCCAGAGTCCTCTCTCTTGGTGCAGATGTCTCCATCACAAGACTATTGGAATTGCCACTTGATCATCACATAATTTTGCTGTTTCTGCATACAATGTTCTCTTGATTCTACTCACTTCACTTAGCATTAGTTTGTGTAAGTCTGTTCAGGCCTTTCTGAAATCATCCTCTGATCATTTCTTAGATAGCAATAATGTTCCATTGCATTCATCCCATAACTTATATTCAGCTGTTTCTCAACTGATGGGCATTCACTCAGTTTTCAATTGCTTGCTACTATAATAAGGGCTGCTACAAATTTCACACATATAGATGCTTTTCCTTTTTTTATGATCTCTTGGGATGCAGATCCAATAGAAACAACTGTTGGATCAAAGGGTATGCACAGTTTGATAGCCTTTTGGGTATAGTTCTAAATTGCTCTACAGAATGGTTGGATCAGTTCACAACTCTACCAACAATGTATTACTGTCTCAGTTTTCCCACATCTCCTCCAACATATATCATTATCTTTTCCTGTTATCTTAGCCAGTCAAGAAATGTGAAATGGTATCTCTGAAATGTCTTAATTTGCATTTCTCTAATCAATAGTGATTTAGAGAATTTTCTCATGTGACTAGAAATGGCTTTTAAGTTTTTTGTGTAAAAATTGTTCATATCCTTTGACCATTTATCAATTGGGGAATTCCTTATAAATTTGAGTCAATTCTTTATATATTTTAGAAATGAGGCCTTTATCAGAAACCTTGGATGTAAGAATTTTTTTCCCCAGTTTTCCATAGCTCATTTTCTTTCCTCCTCAAAATCAAAAGTTAAATCAGTGGTTAGGGTCTTCTGAATATATTATCATTCAGTATCATCAATAGTGTCATATATTTCTATCTTTTTTGTATATGTGTATGTGCATGTATATATATGTGTATGTATGTATGTGTGTGTATATATATATATATATATATAGCCATTCAGTGGTATTTGTGTGTGTTTATACACACACACACACACACACACACACACACATTATTTTTCCAGTTATATGTAAAGCAATTTTTTTTTACATTTATTTTTAAAACTTTTGAGTTCAAGATTCTCTCCTTCTTTCACTCCCCACATTGAAAAGACACATGTGAAGTTATGCAAAATACTTCCATAAGTCATGTGAAAGAAAACAGAGATGTCCACCCCATCCTTCTAAAAAAAAAACAACGCAAAAAAACCCTTTCTTTTTTTTTTAAAGTATGCTTCAGTCTGTATTCAAATACAAGCAGTTTTTTCTCTGAGTATAGATAACATTTTTCATCATAAAACTTTCAGAATATTCTTGGATCATTGTATAAATAGCAAAATCATTCACAGCTGATCATCCTGCAACATTGCTGTTGCATTGAACATAGTACATTTCCTTTGGCACAAGTTCATGGAAAGCATTCCAGGTTTTTCTTTCTTTTTTTTCTTTTTCTTTTTCTTGAGGCAATTAGGGTTAAGTGACTTGCCCAGGGTCACATAGATAGGAATTATTAAATGTCTGAGGTTAGATTTGAACTCAGGTCCTCCTGACAAGGGCTGGTGCTCTATCCACGGTACCACCTACCTGCCCCCAGGTTTTTCTAAGAGTATCCTGCTCATCCTTTTTTATAGAACAATTATATTCCATCATAATCACTTTCTAGGATTTATTCGGCCATTCCCCATATGATGGGCATCCCTTCAATTTCAAGTTCTTTGCCCTGAGAAAATAGCTGCTATAAATATTTTTGTACATACAGGTTCTTTTCCTTTTTTTTTTTTTTTTTTTTTTTTTTTTTTAATCTCTCTTGGAATTATTCATGCTTTATAGTGGTATTATTAGGTCAAAGAATATCATGCAGTGGCATAAGGAGCTGATATCACAACCTTTTTTGAATGTCCTCATCATATCTTTTAATATAAAATATGAAAAATATCAAATTTAAATTATTTTAAAGTAGTAAAATAAATGTTTGGAGTTAATATCTATGCTATAACAATACTTTGGCAATTATAAAGTCCTGGTTCACATTACATTGCTAAAATATGATTCATTGCTCCAGGTAAGACCTATAATAGATACTAATTTTTACTTACTATGCTGTTAAAGTTTTTTCATCTCTTATCTGAGAAAGTGATCTATCTTTGACATCTAGGCAATTTATCTCTTCCCAAGGCTTTCTTTTCCCACTATATGTCATATTTACATAGACAACATTCTTTGAGTGGAATATGATAGTAGAGTACAAAATGATTTGAGTGAATTTTCTAATCCCAGATTTGCTCATAACTGGCTGAGTGACCTTAAGTAATTCATTTAGCTCATCTGGACCTCTTTTTTCTGTGGAAGTTATCTGGTACAGTGAATAGTAAATTGAGGTGTTGAACTTGAAGTCGAGAGATCTTAAATTTTAATGTGCTCACACATTACCTTAAGTGACCCTGACCAACTCATTTAATCTCTCAGCCTCAATTTCCTCATCCCTGAAATGGAGACAGTAATAGCATCTACCTCACAGGTTGTTGTAAATATCAAATGAAATATAAAATACACTGTAAACTAAAGTATTATATAAATGCCACCTGTTATTCTTTAATGATCTCTAGTGATCTCTGAGGCCCCTCCTCACTCTAGAATTGAGTGTCTTAAGTTGGTTTCTGTGAGATAAATTTGTATTATTTTAAAGAAAATATCTATATGAAATCATTTAAGGAATTCAATGTAAGGGATTGTCACTTTTGAAAACATTTTTTGAATAAATGATTTTGTATTGTTGTATTTAGAAATATGAAAGAAATATATGAATTCACCTACATATGTCCCCTGGAAACTTATTAAACATGCCTAGTAGGCAGTGCTGGCACAAGAAACACTACAGAACTATCTTGCAATGACGTTGAAATTTAATTCATTTCAGTCTTTGCAATACTCAAGAGAATAATTGAGGAAATAACTTTCTGCGAATTTTTATGCAGATTACCATTAAGTATAAAATGAAAATAAAAAATGCTTTTTTTTTAAATACAAAAATTCACTTTTTTGCCCAGATTCCTTTTAGATAAGAATTACTCAAAATAGGGGTAGCTATGTGGCACAGTGGATAGAGCATCAGAACCTGAGTTCAAATGTGGCCTCAGACATTTAACACTTCCTACCTGTGTGATCCTGGGAAAGTCACTTAACCCCAGTTGCCTCAGCACAAAAAAAAAAAAAGAAAGAGAGAGAGAAGAATTACTCAAAATAAAGTTTTTATCTAAATCTATCTATAAGAAATAAATCATGCTTCAAAAAGAGTAGCTAATATCATGCACTTTAAGAGAAAATGTCACATCTGTAAAAACACTATACTAAGGTTAAGGTAGTATAGTTGGATCTGTGTTTAGGACAAGATGAAAGGGAAGGGGTCACAAGATTTTCACTCTGGTTTGTTTTCAATCATTTAGAAAATATTTTTGAAGTTTCTTCCTATGCTCAAAGATCTTTACACTGTAAGAACTATAATATTATATAGTCCTTTTCCTCAAGGTGTTTACAGCCTAGGCTCACGTCATAGGCCCTGATTGCCAGTGTATAAAAGGTGATTAGTCTGATGAAAACTGACTACTCAAACTCGGTGGAAATTGAGTTATAACAGAAAACTGATTTAGTAATTTATGGTAGGACATATACTGCAAAATGCTACAAGATGAAGTCTTCTTTATGTGATCAGGTGGTCTACTTAGGAAATCAAATTACAGATCATAAAGTTAGGGGAATAAAATCTGAGTATAAATGGTTGGGATTTAACATGTTTCCACTGAGATATAACTACCTGAATTTCTCTTTTCTATTCAGAATATTTTTAAAATTTATTTGCTTTTGATTATAAATCTGTATATTTTGCTTTTTGAAATATTGCATTTCTAAGATCTCTTCTCCTTTCTGTAGAAGCTTCCAGGTTCTGTGTGATCATAACTGTAGTTCCTTGGTACTTAAACTGTTTCTCTCTGGATGCTTCCCATATTTCTCCTTTTGATGTCAGAGCATTGTATTTTTGCTGTAATACTTCTGGGACTTTTCCTTTTTGGGTTCCTTGCAGAAGGTGATTGGTGGATTTTTTCTATCTTTGCCCTCTTGTTCTAATAAATTTGAGTAGTTTTTATTTTATGATTTCTTGAAGTAATATTATCCACATTTTTGGAAGAAGGAATCATATTTTTCAGAGAATTCACTGATTCTTAAGTTCTTTCTCCTTGATGAGCTTCCTAAGTCAAAGTTATTTTTTTATATCAATTACCTTACATTTTCTTCTGAACATTTTTTTCCCAGTTTTTAAATTTTATTCTTATATCAGTTTGCTTCTCATGGACTTCTAGTTGTTCTAGTTTTCAAGGAACCCATTTTTCAAGTTTACCACTTTTTCCTAAAGTATTCTCCTTTCAAATCTTTTTTTCAAAGGTTTTTATTTTATTTTATCTCTTGTTTCTGAATATTCATGTAGTGCTTCTGAAAAATCCATTTTTTTCCTTGAGTTGCTGTTCATAGTTAATACAGTTACTGTTTCTTTTGGAAGTTCTCTAGAATTGTTCAGTGATTTCTTTGATTTCACTTTTTCTCCAGCTTTAGTTGCTGAATTGAGTTCCACAAGGGCCAACAACTCTTCACTCCTACACTTTTGGGTGGGATGATTGGTTCTTCTTGGTCTCATCTGTGTTTCAATGGTTAACCTTTACCATCTAGAATTAGGCCTTCTGGCTTTTGGAGATTCAGAGTGCTGGATCTTTAGGACATTTTCTGCCATCTCAGGACAGTGTTAGGGACATCATTAAGGACCCTTTACTTTGGCTGTCCCGTTCTCAAATTTAATTGCACTGCTGAGGCCAGTGGCACTTCTGAGGTCTCTACCTGATATCAATTGGGGAACTCTTCAACCTTAACTGCCTCTGAACAAAGAAAGCTTTGCCAACCACATATGTCTCTTACCCACTTCTGGTCATTCTGAGATTTATTCTGCACTGATATTTTCAGCATACCACTTTCTTGTGGTCATCAGGCTTATGGATCACTTCCTATGCAATTTATGTTATGTTTAGCATAGTTTATGCTGGTTTAAAAGATGCTTCCTATAACTTTTCATTGACTTTCTTATTCATTATTCTGGGCTGAATTTCAGGGTTTTGCTAGAGTAGATGTGATATGGAGTAAGGCTTTCATTCGACCACCCAGGCTGTCATCTTGGCCAGAAAATTAATTTCTTTTTGAAGAAAATTATTCACCCACTACGAAGGTATCTGGAGATGTTCATTTCCCAGCTTTCCAATCTAGATTTGTAATCCAGGCCAGTCACTGAACCTGTCTACATCTAAATAACATATATATAAAATGAGACAGGATTGAGGGAATGTATTGGAGTTACATGAGCAAAGTTTTTCTCCTATCATTCAGTACTCCAGATTTTTCTGGTTACATCATACCTATTCCCCACACCTTAATTTTATTTTTTATTTGTTTTTGTTTTGCTGAGGCAATTAGGGTTAAGTGACTTTCCCAGGGTCACACAGCTAGGAAGTGTTAGGTGTCTGAGGCCAGATTTAAACTCGGGGCCTCCTGACTTCAAGGTTGGTGCTCTATCCACTGCTCCACCTAGCTGCCCCCACACACACACACACATACACACCTCTTAATTTTAAATACTTGGTTAGAAGCTGCTAGATGGCATAGTAGACAGAGCACCTGGAGTCTAGAAGATCTAAGTTCAGATATGTGGCCTCAGACACTTAACTAGCTATGTGACACTAAGACAAGTCACTTAACCTCTTTCTGCCTCAGTTTCTTCATCTGTGAAATGGAAACAATGGCAGCATTCTATCTCTGCTTTTGCAAGGATAAAATGAAATAAAAATTTTAAAGCATTTTGCAAACCTTAAAACATTATATAGGGGCAGCTAGGTGGTGCAGTGAAAAAATACTAGCACTGAAATCAAGAGGACCTGAGTTCAAATTTCGTCTCAGATACTTAACACTTCCTATCTGTGTGACCCTGGGAAAGTCACTTAACCCCAATTTCCTTGGCCAAAAAAAAAAAAAAAAAAATACATAAATGCTAGATGTTGTCATCGTTATCATCATTATTGTCATAGGTCCCATAGATTATATTTCTAAAAGTTGCCCTTGATTGTTCCTGCCACAACATATAACAAAAAAGGTACTTAGATTTGGCAGTTCCTGACTCTTAAGGCAGTTCAGGTTTTTATTAAACATATACTGTGTACTAGAGTCTAAGGAGACATAAAGACAAAAATGAAATCCTTACCTTCAAGCAGCTGAGGCTCTATTAAGATATGTACACAAATATTTCCAAAACATATTTACAGGATATATATATATATATATATATATATATATATATATATATATATATATATATATATATATATATATATTTAGAGAGAACACACTGATAGCCAGATCACTAGGCAGGGCTTAATATGGGAATAGTTGTGTGAGCTGACTTAAAGAAAATGAGGGACTCCCAAGAGGCATAGGTGGGAGGGGGGGAGGTTGATACATTCTTGCTGTGAGAAATGGCCAGAACAAAGTGGGAGAAAAAAAAATGAAATGTGTTTAAAGAAATCATAAGCTCCTCATGAGGAAAGATGATTTCATTTAGGGTGTTTTTAATTTCCTGGCACTCAGTACAGTGTGTGTCATGCTGTTAGTAGGTACTTCATCAATCTCACAGAATGGTGGAGAAATAGCAAGAAAGCCAGAATTGCTGTTCTACAGAGAGCCAAAGAGGGATGAGAGCAACACTGGGACTTGGGTGAAAAGCCAGACAGAAGTTTATATTTGATTCTAAAGGTAGTGAATGACATGAGGGAAAAACATGGTTACATCCACATTTTGGCAACTCTCTGGAAGATAGATTGAAGGAAGGAGAGATTTGGAACAGGGAGACTAGTTAGAAGGTTATTTCAGTAGTCCAGGTGAGACATAATGAAGACCTGAACTAGGTGGCATTGTCAGCATGGAGAAAAGTAGACAGTTGCAAATCTGGCAACTGATTGGAACTAATGTAGTGAACCTGAATGACTAGAAGATATGAGGGTTCTCTATCCATCATGCCAGACTAGCTTTCTTTTTGAAAGTTCTACAGTAATCTGTACAAGGTACAAGGGAGAGATTTTTGTTTGTTTGTTTCAGATGAAGGGGAAGAAAGTAAAAAAGGGAGAGATTTTTGTTTGTTTTCAGATGGGGGAAAAAAGTAGAAAAATAGTGATAATGATAGACAAAGAAGGAAGGAAAGAAGTATCGATGAAATATTTTTTAAATGAACAGAAAAAGGTTTAGAAGAAACAAGCAAGCAGAATAACTTTTAATACAGATTATTAACCTTTTTATGAAATGGACACCTTTTCCGAATAATGTTTTTGACTGCATAAATAAAATACATAAGATTATAAAGGAAACTAATTATATTGAAATGTAGTTATCAAAACTTTTTTTTCCAAAATAGTGATCCCTTTAAGCTACTTTAAAACTAACAGTAAATTTGGCATATATATTTATTTGTGTGTGTGTATGTATATATATATATATATATATATATATATATATATATGTGTGTGTGTGTGTGTGTGTGTGTGTGTGTGTGTGTGTGTGTGTGTGTGTTTTTAATGAGATTCTTGGTTTAATATACAATACTTTTTGTGTTCTTTATATTTGGAAATGTTTGGGTTTGTTGGTAATTATCAAATTCAGAAAAACAATATCAAAAAAGTTTGTTACCAAAAAAATCTTTTTTTTTTTTTTTAAAAGAAAAGTCTACAATATTTGTCCAAATCTTTTTTTTTTTTAAAGAAAAGTCTACAATATTTGTCTTATTATTTAAAATGAGATCCTAGATATTAGATATAGCAGTAAATTTAATTCTTCAAACAGCTATCTACTTAGCTGTCTTTTTTGCTTGAATTTATTTTTCAGAACCTGGCTACTGCCCTGTAAGACTGGGAATGACAACTGGAAGACTTCAGTCTGGAGTTAATACATTACAGGGATTCAAAGAGGACAAAAGGAATAAAGTTACTCCTGGTGAGATCTGGAAATAGTAGTTTGTCATTCTCCTTTTAGGCACTGAAGGAAAGAGGAAGTTGGGAAAGAGGATGCTATAATATCTAAAGATCTTGGCAAAAAACTATCTTAAATATATTTTTCACATTGTCAAAAATTGAGTGTCAACTTTAAAAATATATTTGGGTATGCTGACTTTTATATACAGGATGTAATTTATGACTACCTTTGGGGGGAAGGAAACAACTAGACATCTTCAATTCAAGGCAGAAATCAATAGAAATGTGTTGTTAAAAAAAAAAAAAAAAAACAAAAAAAAACCACAAAATAGTAGTGTTGGGTTTTTTATTATTCAACAGTGTTATACTTGAATTATGGACCCTACAGTTCTTATGCACCAAACTATGATTCCACATTTGCAAATATCAGCAAGGATGATTCTGATTTAATCTACACAACTTATGGGGAAGATTCTAATCTTCCAGGTGGTTTCAGGTGAGTCATCAATTCATCAGCATTTTGGCACTACATTTTTCTAAAATAATTTCGTGACAGTAAGATTTGTATTTATCTGAAAATATTTTGTTTGAATTACAGAATTATCCTTGTTCAGAGAGTGCCCAACTTAACTAGGCATTTTAAAATATGAAGTACGCCCTCAGGATTTCTATTCCCTTTCTCCTCTATTCTAAACTTACAACCCTCCTGTCTTCCTTTCCCCTTCCCAGTTTTTCTGTTCATCTGGCTTTTAATTTTTCAGGAATAAGGTAATAGGACTGACTGAGGAGGAGGAAGGATAGGTGAACTTCAGCGGCTTCACCTTTTTTTCCCCAACTTCCATCTAGCTGGCCCAGCCGCAGCTCATCTAGATTCTATGATGCAATGTTTTAAATCAGAATGAGTTTATTTTCCTCTGAAATATTCAGTAATATTTCATCAATCCTTTGTACAATTAGTACCCAATGAAATATCTTTCCCTATTAAAATTTTTTTAATTGTAAGAGAAAAGGGAACAGTATGGTTATGAAATCTTTTAACCCCTTTTCTATTTTCCATTGTTACCCTTAGAAAATCTTGTGAGAGTTGTGTGCTTCCTTTAGGGTCAAAAGGACATGGGTAAAGTTGTTTGTTTCTTGTAGGCTGGGTAAGAGAGAAACCCTGGCCAGAAGCTGCAGATTAGAAGATTAGAAAAGGGAGTGGGTAAACATTTTTCTTTAAAAGAAAAGTGGTCAGAACAAAGAAGTGTCCCTAGCGGTTTATGTCAACATGAAACTTCACTCTTTTATAACTCCTTGCCCCCAGTATATACTGAAGTAGGAGGTAGATTCCTTCCTATTGTCACTTCTATCTAGATCCTTTTGTGGTCCATCACTCTGTCACCTCTCCTCCTTTTGATATTCATTTTATCTGTATCATCATTTTTCTTGTAATCTATCTGCCTTTAGAATTCAAACTCCTTTTTCAAGTTCAGATTCTAGTTCAAAGTCTTTCTGTCCACTCCAACCCCTGACCTCATCTTTGGAAACTAGGATATACATATTATGGTTACCTAGAGTAATATGGCCTCCATTTCATCAACCTCAGCTGTCATGACCTGAATCTTCTCTCAACCTCACCCTACACAGTGATAATCATTTTAATCAAGTTTCATATAACAATGCCATCTCCAGATTACCCCCTCTGCATAATGTTCTATCTTTAGAGATCTCCTTCTGCCTCATTCTTCTCAAACCTGTTTTGTCTTTACCTTTAGTCTCTCTTCACCTCCCTTTTCTCCCAAGTCTATCACTCTTATTCTGGTTTTAGCTTTCTTTGACTTTATAGTTGACCAGTTAAAATGTCCTGTTTTCCACCCTTGATTCCTTTATCCTTCCACATGCTTTACTCATCCTTGACCCCAAATTACTTTCCACTCTTCATTGTCTTTGTTCCAAATCTATTACTTCTAACCATCACCAGAGGAAGACATACTAATGTGCCAACTAAATTCACAACCAGCTTATGTTCTCTAATTCCAATTAGGCCCTCAGTGCTACAAAATAATCCTTTTATTCTTCCCTGATTGTTTTATGAGGTCCCTTCAGTAGTTATTCTATTCCTTCTCATATGTAACTCAAGCCTTATATTCAACTCCTTCTATTTTCCTATCATTTAAAAACTTTGACCCCTATTCTACTGAGAAAACTGAAGCTATACATTATAAGCTCCCTCAACTTCCCTCTTCATATCTCAAAATTACTCTTATACATCATCATTCACCTTTTTCTTTACTCCAGTATTTAAAGAAGAGGTAACTTAGCCAAAGCTAAAACTTCATCTTGTACCCTTTGTCCCATTCCCTTTATTTCCTCCAGCAGCTTCCTCTTTCTGCCTTTTTTGCGCTCCTCATTTATCTCTTCTTAGCTATTGGCTCCTTTTCCACTATCTACAATACTAAGAGTACTTTTTAAAGTACCCCAGTACTTTAAAAAAAAACTTTCACTTAATCTTGCCTTCACCTCAATATATCATCCTTAAGTGAGGTACATTCAACATGATCACATTCCTTACTTCCCATTTGAAACTGAACCAAACACACTGGAATAAAACTTCCCTCTCAAGGGGATACTAGCAATCTCTTGTCTGCCAAATTTAACAGTCATTCCTTATTCCTCGTTCTATATAACATTTCTGGAGTTTTTGATAGTTATCCAACTCCTGCTCTTCTTACTTAACATTTCCTTCTCATTGGTTTTCCATGACACTGTTGCCTTCTGGTTCACCTACCTGTCCAGCCATTCATAATTCATTTCCTGGAATGTTATATATTGTCCAGCCCCTAAGTATGGATGTTTTCCAAGTCTCTTTAGTACCTAGCACATAGCAGGCATTTAAGAAATATTTATTGAATTAAATGATATACAATTATATTTTATCTATAGATAGTATAAATCTTCCATGTCATTCCCGTTAGCATTTCAGTGTTTTCATCTCCCTTATCATATAGTAGTAAAGAAATCATTCAAAAATTAGAAAATCCTAGTTTTATTGAACAAAATGTTAGATATTAGAATAATTACTTCTTAGGTTATGGTGGTTTTCTCTGTGTCCTGTATTATTAGCCCGGAGTTGACAAGATTATATCTACTGAGATAATTTACGTAAGTTATTTTTATAATTCTTTTCTAGTATCCATGAATTTTTGGCCACATCACAAGATTATCCATATGTTATGGCAGATAGTTTACTGGATGTTCTAACAAAAGGAGGACATTCTCGGTCCCTCAGAGAGCTTGAAACGGTAAGAACTGTAATAAAGATAGGACCATTCATCACGGTTTCTAAGCATCTATCACTCAATATTATGAAACTATGGTATTAATCAATATGAGAACCAAATTCCTTTCATTTTGAAAAACAGCCCCACCCAGGGAAGGTGAAGGTCATGGGGTGGAGGACAATGAGCGGAAACTAATAATTCAGTTGCTGGAATTTCTTGCCTAGAGAATTCTGAAGAATTGAATTTGAATTTCAATTTATGTTAGTTTACATCATCCTTAGGAGTATAGGATTATGAAACAGAATTTGTATACTAACTTCGTTGAAATTATGAACTAGCTTATAATTATGTAGAGCCTACTTTTTTAAATATCGGAGTTCTGCATGTTAACAGGAACTTAATCTGTCTCTCAACCCGAAACCTAGAGTTGGAATCAAGTTGGAATAGTAGGAGACAGCTGGATGGCAATGTGATTAGAACACTGAGCTTGGAGTCAGGAAGACTCCAAGTAAAATGGTAAAATGAGTTGGAGAAGGAAGTGGAAAACCACTTTGCAAGTAGGGTCACAAAGAATTGGAAACAATTGAAATGCCTGAACAATAACAGCAACAGTTACAAGTGAGATAGGGAAGAGTTTTCTTCACAACGTTTGTATTACTTTTATACTAGAGAAGATTTCACTTTTCTGCAGCTTCTCGTGTACCTCAAGAGGTCATAGGAGTACCAAGAACATTTTCAAAAGTTGAACTGATATTCACCAACTTCCTCTGTGTGTGCATTGCTGCTGCCTGCTATTCTTTAGGGTCTAACAATTCTTCAGCTTTGCTACTCAGAGGGTTTAATGGCCAGTTAATTGCTATGTTTAGACCAAGGAAAAAAGACATCCCTCTACTCAGAAATTCTGGTAAACATCTTTCTTTATCCAACTTAAGTGAAATTTCTACTAAATTTTTCATCATTCCAGAGGTATAATATTTCAAATGGATTGTATAAATATCATTTGACTTTTAAGTAAAAAGCCCTGTGATAACAAAGGTACACTTTTGTAGGCCACTGGGTTTTTTTTTTTCCTCTGAATTGAACAAATAAAATTAGTATTTTGAAGTATATAAAGTAGAATAGAAAAAATAATTATACATGAAGTCATGTAATCTTATTACCAACAGCTTGCAAAACTGACCTACTTGTTGTATATGTTTCTTTCTGGCCTACCTTCTGTACTGATCTGTGGGGTTGGGGGGAGGGGGAAGGAAAGCAGCAGAAAGCCAGTTAAGGTTAAGTGACTTGCCCAGAGCCACACAGCTAGTTAAGTATCAAGTATCTGATGTTGGATTTGAATTCACATCCTCCTGATTTCACGGCTGGTGTTCCATCCAGCTATCTCAGTCTGTGCATTCTAAAAAATGCTTCTGAAAAACAAAGTGTGTGATTGTTTTTGGTATTATTATTATTTTTTTAATACAATCCCATTATTAGACTCCCTTTCCCCAGGCTAATTTCTAAAAAAAGTTTAAGAAAATTCTTCCTTTGTGATAAGCTTAAGACAAGTGAGCCTAGAGCAGACCCTAACATTCTTTGCCTTTCACTATCTTTGGTTTATCAGACTAATAACTAAAAAGTAGTTTTTGAATGTATGAGGTATTTTTCTTTTAGGTATGCTATCAATCCTGAAATCATTAGATAGGTACACTCCCTGTCAATAGATTTAAAAGGTTACAGCTACATGGTAGTTTTCTAAATATCTAATTCATTTTAAAGCATCATTTTGAAATTTCTTAAGATAGTATTTTGCAACTTATCTTTTCCTATATATATAAAATGTGTCTTAATTTTACAGCACCTCCATCCTATTAGTTTTCCTTTTTTATTGATGTAGCAACAGAAGATTCTTTTTTTTTTCTCCCTGCAGCCCTTACCTGAAGGTGAAACCCAGAATGGTAGTCTTGACAGTACAAAAGATGTGGAGGTGACTGTATATCATTTTTTAAAAACATATTTATCTGGAGAGCAATCATCTAAAAGGTTTATGTGGTAACACTATATATTAAAATGACTTCTGTTGTCCTATTAACGAGCACATTTTCGAGGTTGATCTGTTCCTTAAAAAAGTAAAAATTCATTTTAAGTATATTGATTCTAAAACTAAAACCTCAGAATTTAAAAAATCAATTCCATTCTCCCAGGCAGTCCTGAGGTCTTGCCTTAGGAGATATGAAACCGCTTATATTAACTATCTACTCTTAAAAATTCAAACAAATAACAGTATAGACTGATAGTGTTAAAACAGATTTCTTTGCTAAGAGGATGAGTTAGCAGATCCTCTTGTTTTCATTAAAAATTACAA
Organism: Sminthopsis crassicaudata; assembly: GCF_048593235.1. Taxonomy (NCBI): domain Eukaryota; kingdom Metazoa; phylum Chordata; class Mammalia; order Dasyuromorphia; family Dasyuridae; genus Sminthopsis; species Sminthopsis crassicaudata. The sequence goes on along the minus strand of NC_133618.1, from coordinate 485,131,479 downwards.
GTCAAAGAAAATGGTACGCTACTCCTGTTGTAGAGTAGATTATGTTAAAAAAAAAAAAAAAAACAAGCCACATTATACATACTGTAGAAAATTTATGGACATGTTTTTGCTTACATTTGAGCTTAGCATTTTGAAAGGATGCTTATGAAACCATTTTTCCAGATTCAAAAATTATGACTACTGAGCAAAAATATGTGTCTTAGCAGAGTTCATCCACAAGTCATTTTATTCATCTTCCATTTGCAATCATCCAACTTAACAGGCTTAAACACAATATTGGAGGAGGATTTTGTTTTTGTTTCTGTTTTGTTTTGTTTTGTTTTTTGACAGATTACAGAAACAGATTCAGCTGGCTCTTTGGACTCTAGTACTAATAAGGACAGATTGACAGCACTAAAGGCAGTCACAAACTTTGGAGCCCAGATTGAGATTTTTGACTCTGAAGGTGAGTATTCTGATAAAAGTGGCGAAATTAACTAATGTCACAAGGGAGAAAGCAGTAGTTTTCAAGCCCCTCAGAGGAGGACATGGAATTCTTGCAAGAGGAGCACAACTCTTCATGCATACCAAACATTATCATTTTAAATTTTATTTAACTCCAATATTGTACAGAATAAATGTAGCTATCAAGGAGGAGGGGGGTGGGGGAATCTGAATTTTTTATAATTATTGCCCACATTCAAAAGTTAGAAACTACAGCATTTAACCCTGAGTTAAGTAATAAGTAATCCTAGGCAAGGAATAAAGAAGATTGAGCTTTTTTGACCAAGTTCATTTGTGTTCTCACAAAAAAAGGTAACAAACTTTTTGCACATTAGGGGCCAGCCATTGAGTGAATGTGCCCTGCAAGCCTCATTCCCCCCCCCCCCCCCCCAACATGTTTCTTTCTCACAACCCAGAGGCAGAAGTATTCCAGAAGAAACTTGATGAAACCACCAAATTACTCAGAGAACTTCAGGAGGCTCAGAATGAACGTCTAAGTACCAGACCTCCTCCTAATATGATCTGTCTCTTGGGACCATCTTATAGAGAAATGCATTTAGGTATGTTGGTCATCTTAATAAAAACGTGGCAGTATTGGGATTTTGTTATGATTGATGAACTTGCCCAATAGTGACTTGAACAAATTAGTGAATGGTGCCAAACAAAAGCAGGAACAATTTGTGTTCTTTGGGATTTGAATGAAATTATCTTGAGAAAAAAACAATGGTTAGTATCATAGACTTAATTTCCATTTAATTTCACTGATTTTTTTTTTTCCTAGCTGAACGAGTGACCAATAATCTAAAAGAACTTGCACAGCAAGTTACCCCAGGTGACATAGTGAGCATGTATGGAATCCGGAAAGCAATGGGAATTTCTATTCCTTCTCCTGTTATGGAAAACAGCTTTATAGATTTAACAGAAGGTGAGTTCTTGGGTTTTTTTCCTTATTTTGAGAAATTTTCCTTATTTTGATCAAGGTTAAGTGACTTCTTACAGCTTTTTGCTCCTGTCTTAGATGTCCAGTGAACAGCATATGCTCCACAGAGCACCAATAGGAAAATAGAAGCTTTAGCAATCCTCTTCCATTTGTTGCAAATGTATATAATTCCATAAAGTTCTGAACATTTAAAAGGATTATGAACTTTTAAAAAACATTACAGATAATTAGTTTCAACTGTCTTGCTTTTTGTAAAGAAACACTTGGGCAATCCTGCCAGTAAAGATAACATATCTTTGCAGAAGTAGTATTTTAAACCAGTGGTGTTTCTTGCATCTTTTTAAAACCTAGCAATTTACTCTCCATTTTTACCTTAATGAAGAATTTTACATTTTCTCCAACATACATCACTAAGTCACCAAGAATAGTTCTTGATAGTTATCTTTTCCATTTAAAGGGAAATTCTGAATAAAAATAGAAGTTCATGTACCTTTTTTTTTTTTTTTTTTTTTCAGACCTGGAAGAACCAAAAAAAATTGGTACCACTGAATGTGGATCTGATGGAACTTGAACTTTTAACAGTGGTATTTTGATTATATATATATATAGTGTATATATTTTTTTTTCATTCTTTACTTGGAAATTTTTCAGGGCAAGTTAAATATTTGTAAATTGTGTTTTTAATGAGTTAAGCTTTGGAACAATCAATTTTAGTGTTCCAGAGATAGAACATGTATTAAAGTAATAAATCTGAACCTTGAATGACCAAGTATGTTATTAATAATTTCAGCAACAACTTAGTACCTTATTTTAAATCTGTTTTGTTTAAACACCTTTACCAAGAGGTCTCTAAGGTCAACTGATACTTTCAGGATAAAAACATCTTCAAAGTTCATGAAATTAAAAATGAAGCGATTCAGCTCAGAAACAGACACATTCCTTTGACAGATGACTATGATAAGACAGGTATAAAGAACCAAGCTACTCCAAAAATACAGAATTAATTAAAACAATTGGGTTATTCATATTTGCCATAGTAGTTTTCTCTTAGGGAAATTGGACCAATTAGCTCCCAACTTAAAAGCATGAAGCAGTGGGAAAAGACTTAATCATTGTTGCTAAGAAAATGTTTCAGATTCTTGCTAACTGCCCTAAAGCAACTGGTGGCACAGTAAATAGAGAATAAAACCTCCAGTCAGGAAGATTCAGCTTCAGTTTAAACCATAGTAATAACTATGTGACTTTTGACATATTATCTGCTTTGATTTTCTCATCTAAAAAATGGGGATGATTATGGTACCTACCTCCTAGGGTTGTTGTGAGGATCAAATGAGATTATAATTGCAAGTAATTAGCATACTTCCTGGCATAGAATAAGCACTATATAAATGTTAGCCATTATTGTTCTTAGTATTCTAGGCAGATCATATATGATGGTGAACCACATACTTTGATCAAGTTTCTAGTGAATGAGCTAGCCTAAATAAACCACATGCTTGGTATGGGCTGTACTCACACCATCCTCATCCTCCATCCCCCTCCCCCCATTTTATAGCAACAGGGTACTTTACATATACACACTCCACTTTCTGTTTCAGGCATTCCCCTGCCCTAGAACAATTTGGTGGGGGGAAGTCAGTAAAACAGATAATAGCAGGAAATACATCCTTGAACAAGTCATAAAGTATACATTTCTACTTACACTTTCTTAAAGGTCATGTCTATCATGCCAGAGACTTCATTAACATTGAATTTAACCAGATACTGATCTATTTTTATCTGAAATACAAAGGTCAACTGCAATAGAATTCAGCTGTTTTGGTAAAGTGGAGGCCATAGGCAGCATGAGGTGGTTCATTACATTTCTCATATTTGAGAATATAGTGGAATTTCTCAGAAGTTTTGATTAAACATATATTGAATTTAGATTAAAAATTTAAAAATCATTTTCCGAAGCTGCAATGTCACCAAAAAATAATGTAGTCAGTAAATAATAATAAGTTCAAGAATTATAAGGATATTTTGCAAGAAGTAATTTAATTGGAATTATCTTTCTCCCTGAACCACATACTTGTTGACTTGAAAAATCTTAACATTTCCTGTAATAGTACTGATTTAAATACTATCAAAAACAGCTAAGTTGTAGGGGGGGAAAAGTTATCTTTCAAAATATGTGTTCTAAATAAGGCTTTTTGGGGAGGATATATGGAAAGATTTGTGAATAAAAATCTCTAAGATGGTCTAGAAATATTATAGTTAACATCTAGGGGAAGAGTTCTCACACCATTGAAATCACAGATGCATCAAAATAAATAATCTGAGGGGGGAAAGGTTGAAAGAAATAACTTGAAAAGGACATAATTAGATATAAGCCACCTTCAGTCAACCCATTCCAATCAGAAATGTTATACCTTATCAGTTCTTCTCCCTTGAGTTGGGTTAAGATCATGGTGAGTTGAGTTCCTAAAATGAAGTCAAGTACCATTCAGTTCTCAACTTTTAAATCTACTAAAGGAAGATGCTGAAGACTCACCAAAATTTATTCAAACTTGGTGTTCTGGAAAGAGCACTGGATTTGGAGTCATAGAGCCTGGCCTGGTTCTGATTCCATGGCTATGAGCAAGTCAATTACCTCAATCTCTTTAGAAGGTAAATGTAGAGAATAGCACTAACCTCCCAGCAGGCACCATATCAATGCTACCTATTGTTGTTAACCTGCCATAAGGATAATAGCATAGATATGGCTATTTGAGGTAACTGTCCCATTTGACTCTCACAAACACCCCGGAAGAAGGTGCTGTTCTTATCTACGTGTTACAGATGCAGAAACTGTATCTGAGTGTTCCCAGGTGACTTTGCCCAAGGTTTTACAGCTAATGAATGTCTGAAGTTAGATTGAAACTTGGGTCTTCCTGACTCCACTTACTACAATCTATTCACTGTTATCACCCAATCTTGTGAACTTGGGCAAGTCACTTGACAAAAGTCCCATAGCCAGATTGAAAGGATTGAACTACACAGTCCTTTTATGAACCCTACCAACTCAACTTCTGACCCCATGAAAGTGTCTTAATAATCTCAGTTTTAAGACATTTTTCTTACTAACACAACAAAAAAGTTTTAAGAAGCTGCAGTATTTTATGGTTTAATGGGAATCTTTTGTTAAAAAAAAAAAAGTTCATTTTATAAAGTAAGGCAACAGCTTTCCCTTAAACAACAAAAACAACTCTGCATGTTACCTGTTTAAACCAAAACTTGGTTTTTTTGTTAAAAGCAGTTCTTGGAGCTATCAGTTTTTGAATCTTTAGACAAAGCGGCTTGTGCATAATTCTTTGCCACAAGTCTTAAATTTCATTCTGGGAAACAACCAAAAAATAATAATTTGAAGGAATAAACATTGAAAAATCTATTTTAAAGTAAGAGTTTTGACTTAAATACTGCTCTGTAAACAAAAAAATCCAGATTCAATAAAGTACAAAACACATCAAGGTACTTAACATTGTCAGTTGCAAATTTATCTTATGAAATACTGCTACTTAGAAAAATTCTGCTTTGAAACAAATGTTAGCTCTATCATCAGTGTGAGTCCCAGTTTTTACATGTATCTTCTAAAAATATGCACATGTAGCATTATTCTGAATATATAACAATTTTTATTAGTGATTATTTCTCGTGGAAATAGTTATAAACATGTAAGCTAAACAACTTTAAAATATTTCCCACTAGTCAGTTTGACAAGTTTTTTCAGTATGCCACTTTAGTAGCTATTCTTAGGTCACGGAAAAGACTAGCTTTGTTTAAATTGATTTCTTGTCAAACATGAATACTGATATTTCCAATAAATTCATTTCTTGTAGCAGCTTCAGTCTAGAAAAACATCTCATTTCATCTGAGTGAGGAGTACTATAAGTAAAAAAACAAAAAACAAAAAAAAACTATGTAGCCAAATATCCAAACTGGTACAAATCTATTTTCCTTCCTGGACAGATTTTGATGACATGTTTAAACACCTCTGCTGAAACTGTTGATGCTTGCTTCAGTGAAAGAAGGAGAGATTCTGGTTATTTGAGGCCATGGCAACTTTTCACACAAACTCATCCAGATCCTGAGCCATTCTTTATTTGCAAATGATATACACATACTACCAGCACATGTTTTCCCACAAGTTAGAATGGAGAAGTTTGTAATACAAGACTTGTCCTCAAGGTGGATAAGATTTTTTGAGCCACATCAATACATTAGCACCATCTACTAAGTCATGGAAGGGTTATGATCTCCATCTGTAAAGGGAGTACCCATACCAATAAAAGCACAGTTTTATTTTATTTGCTAAGAGAAACATTGCTTCATTTTTTTATGTAGTTAAATCAGGTGCTCCATGATTTCAGATACCAGCTACTCATAGTAGAGAAAGTATTAATATTGCAGTATTGAAAAGGACTTCAGAGGCCTTATGTTCCAACCCATACCTAAGTAAAAAAAAAGTCTATATTATATTTAAGTTTTTATCCATGATGACTGTGCGGAGGGACCAGGATGGCCCATTCCATCTCTGCATAAACTTACAAATGTTTCTTTAAATCAAGCCTAAATTGACATCTCTGCAACTTACATCTGTTTGGCTCCCCAAAACAAATCTAATTCTTTATATTTAAAGGTAATTACTTCATCTTTTTCCTGATATATCAAGCCTTTTCCAGGTCAAATTGCTCCAGTTTTTTTCAATAAATAAATATATATAGATATAGATATATAGACATATATCTATATCTATATAGATAGATAGATATAGATATAGATATATAGTGTGCTTGAGGCCCTTCAACACTCCTGATTGCCTTCTTCTGGACATTCCAGCTTATCCTCCTCCTTAAAATGTAGCTTAATATTATGATCAAGTCCTAATTAGCCCCAATAATGAATCCCATGAAGTGGCCATATATAATAGGAATTCACACTACTTGAAGTTATAATTCTGTAAAATACAGTGATTGGTTATAACACAATAGAAATAGCAGTATAAATTCAAATAAAGCAAGCAATTCTGGGGAATCATTTGTACCTAATTGTACTCCAGATTTAGTCTCACCCAGGACAGAATATTAAAATAAGACTTCTCCTAAGGGTTTCACAGGACAGAACTTGACACCTCTGGATCACAAAAGGCCTTTTCTGTTCACTTAACTCTCTGGTTTGTTAGGTATCTTTGAAAGTGTTTTTGGAAATCGTAAACTCCAGCCCCTATGTGGAAAACTGAATTTGGATGAGATGAACTGAGTGGTAATTTGTCACAGAAATATCCACACATGAAATGAAATTCAGCATTTTTAAAACCTCAACTTTCCCTAAAATTCTATTACTAGTTTAGTTCTGCTTATAAAACAACTGAAATAGGTTGTCATTCCCACATCCCTCAGAAGGTAGGGTGGGGCAATAAACACAGAATTGGAAGTTGGAAGATCTGCATTCAAATTCTCTGTCTGGCACTTGCTGTGTTGGACTTTGAACAAAACATCTCGGGTCATTTGCAGGATTTGACTAGATAACATCTGAGATACCTTCAACTCTAAATCTACAGTCCTATGAAAGCACATAGCTGTTCTCAATAATCAAGACACTTAAAAGAACATTATATAATTGTAGCTTGTTTCTAAAGGGAATTACTCTGATTTAGAATGAGTATGTCTGCATTTCTGTGAAGGAGAATGTTAGGTGAGATTGCATCTAGACAGACGAGAGGATTTCTTGGGAGATTTTCTGTCTGGATTACACGTATTCTGGGATCTTCCTATGTGCTGAATAGTTTTGTTAGTTCCTACTAGTTTCCAATCGCAAACCAAAGATGTAAGGGAAGATTTTCCTATAGGTAGGTTCATGCTGGGACAGCTTTATGTTACATATATACTTTTTCTCTAGCCTGAAAAGTAACAATATAGCTACAAAAGTAGATGGTTCCTAACATAATTTAAAATTACTGATGTTTAATAAGTCTAATACCTATATAATAAATGAGGGGTAAGAGAATGAATCTAATTTAGCAACTCCCCGCAAAAAAAAAAAAAAAAAAAAAAAAAAAAAGCTTTTTTTTTTTTTTTTTTTTTTTTTTTTTTTTTTAATCTTTACCTCTACCTTCTTAGGAGAACCAAACTGAAAATGCTTGCAGAGAAAATTTGATTTTAGAGCCAAGGTGACTCTATTCGATGTCCAGAACAAATACTAAGAACACAAAGTCATGGCATTGATTTCTTGGGCTTTTCAGTCATGTTAAGAAGACAGATGACAGACTAACAGGTTAATTCTTCCAGCACTGAGAAAACCTTTTAAAATGTCCCATTAATAACATATCCGTTTAGAACAAACTCATGAGAACAGGGGAAACAGAAAAACAGCAAATAGGAACAGTTAATAATTATCTTCAGTAATGTTTCCTTATAAACACACTCCATTGTTTAAAATCTAGAAATGAAAGAAAATGCCTTTAGGGTTCTGAGGGTTTCTGAGTCATCCCCATCCCCCAACAAAGGTTTTATCTGTGACATATAGAACTAACAGGGATCTCAAACCACCATCTAGGCAGGGCCTTGTTATTAACTAAGAATGTCTGGTGTTCATTCCCATAATTCTTTCACAGAAGTGATTCCTCCATGGGTATCCAGAACAGAGTCTGGGGCCCATCCAAAGCCCAACAGAAAATGCATTTTAAAGCGACATTAGATAACAAGAACTGACTATATGTCAAAGTTTCTATAAAAAGAGTCTCTTTGTTGCCAAGAAGTCACTAGATGGCACTCTGTAATGTAACAGTTTCCAGGTATAGTTACAATCCAAACTCCTGCTTTCTGCCCAGGAACAGCTCTACAAGATCTGTAGCAAAAACAGGCCAGAAGCTTGGTATATCCCATGCCTTTGGGGAGTTCTTTCTCAGAGTTTCAGCCTGTAGTTGGTTTAGGCCAACAGTAGTTTCACGAACAAGAGATGGGAAATTCTTTAAAGCAAGCCCGGGAGATGGTAGCTTTTTCTGCTCGTCACCAAAGTTCCAAGGGCCAAGCCATCGATCCTTGGCTTGTGTATGAAAGGCAAAGCAAGGGAACCTTACAATCCAGTGGAATTCCTCAGTTTAGCCCCATGCCTTGGAACTTAGTGGTATCTGTGCAGACAAAGTAAGTTCTTAACTCTCCTTTGCCTTTGACATTGATCAGTCCCCGGCATTCACAAGAATAGCCCAGCTTCTGGAGGATGGTACTGGTCTCCTCGGTAACCTGCAAAGGAAAACAAGCCCAAAGTCTGCTTTTGTGAAAGAGGAAATAAATCTCACTGGGCACTGCCTGCATAATTAGCCTCTCTCAATGCAGCTCAGCACATTTAACAGAAGGTAGAGATGAGCTGAAGTGGACCAAAAAAACTCACCTCCCAGTAGCCCACTTAGGTGATGAGCCTCTCTGGACTGTTCCTTAGACAGCAAACTGTACCAGTGAATCCATACCCTGCTTCTGAAGCTCAGAGAGAGTGCTCCAGACCCTGCTTTTGCTATTGGAGCTTTTGAGAATTCAGGGCTTTCTTCTGTATTGCTAGGCTAGGAGCTTCAGTAAACACATGAGATGTTAGATGTGTATCCACTGAAGAAGACTGTATTATCTTTTACTTGTGAGGCACTGAACTTTTTTAGTGGGAGTGAGACAGGGAATTCCTTTCCATCCCTGAAATAAGCTTGTATTTATTTTGTATATTTATTTTCTCTCCTGACAGAATGCAAGTGCCTTGAGGACAGGGAGCATCTCCTTTTTGTCTATCCCCAGAGCCCGTGATACAACGAAATGCTTTTTGATGGGGCACAGGAGACAATTTAGGCACCAGCTGGGAGGCAGGGGATAGAATCCTAAATTAGGAGTCATCTAGTCCAACCCACAGAGGAGAATCCCAGGGAGATGTTTCCTCTTTAAAAATGAGGGGATTGAATTAGGGCCTTCACAGCTTAAGTTCAGGATGAAGATGTATCTTGCCCAAGGTCACATGGTAACCAAGACTTCTAACTCCCATTCCAGGATTCTCTCCAGGACAACTGCCTGAAATTTCATTGCAAACTACAATGCTTTCTTTTTACCTGTATTTTCCCAAGTTCTCCAGTGCTCTCCATTCGACTGGCAACATTGACTGTGTTTCCCCAGATGTCATACTGAGGTTTGCGTGCACCAATCACCCCAGCGATGACCGGCCCATGGTTGATGCCTGAAGAAAGTATTTGTAGTGAGCTCAGTGTGGAAAGCAGCTTTAGGACTTCTAGATAGAGCCACCTTGGCCAAGCCTTTCACTGAACTGCAGCCTAGATGGAAACTAGAAAAATCTATTTCCCAAAACCAAGAAGTACCATTCAGGTCTGAATATAGGCTACATACCTAAAATAATATCTCTGGTGAGTAGGGAAAGAGAAATTTAGTCATCTGCTGAAAAATATACCAATGAGAGTTCAAAGTCAAGTTTTATATGAGTTGGGAAGGAAAAGTTGTCTACAATTAGACCAATAATCAAAAATGCAGATGAAATATAAATATGGCTTCTTTTAGACATTCAGGAATATAAACTCCCTAGGAATTTTAGAGGAAAAATTAAGAAGTAACTTTCTACCTCTAGGCAGGCTTAAGAGTGGGTCTTCCTGCAAGTAGGCTGATGACCATTTAAGGTTATCCCCTCTGCTTCCCTCTACTTCTGTCCCCCAGATCCCTGGTAAGGCGAACTCACCAACCCGGAGGCGAAAGGTGTTGAAGGAGTGCCTGTTGATGCCATCTAGCTTGTTCATCAGAGCAATGCTGTATTCCACCATGATGCCTATGTGGGCATGCTGGCGCTCCTGATCCTGCCAAAGGCAAATATTCCCAGAGCTTCCTAAAGTGCTTTTCAAAGGTCCTGATCCTTGCTCCCTCCCCATGACACTGCCCTCTGCCCCCATGTGCATCCACCTAAGGCCTCAATGAAGCTGTTCCTGGTCAGCATGGCGGGGGCAGATGAGTGTGCTGGGGAGATGAGGCAAGGTCGGGCCTTGTCCTGAAGCGGGGCAGGCAGCTCTGTCCTGAGTCTGCCTCCAAAAGCCTCAGCTAGTGCTGCCCTACCCCAGGGCCTTAGGCCCTTCCCCAGAAGATAGTCCCAGAGGGCTCCGAGCATCCTCATGGCTCCTTTGCTGGGAGGGAGGCCACAAGACAAGGGTCTGCTCTCTGCCCTCCCCATTCTCCAACAACTTACCGGTTAGAGACCTAGAGAATGGCTGAATGGATTGTAATGTATTAACGTATTGCAATGTTGAAAGGGAGCAGAGAGGACAGCTAGCCCAACCCCTTTATTCAGAAAAAAAGTGGGGCTGAAAAGTTGTTCATCCAAGGTCTCAGAACGATTAAGGAGCAACAACACACCTACCAATGAAGTGCTTATGTGACCGACGCAAACCACATTTCTCTCTAACTCCCGTTTCCTCATTTGTAAAATGGGAATAATTATGCCCATATTGCTATACAGCATTGTTATAAGGGAATGGTTTTGTAAACCTTGAGAAATGGGAGTCATTATACTAAGACCAGACAGAAAGAAACAAAGAAAATCTGATCAACATGGGAAGAAAAGGCCAGAAAGAGAAAAGCGTAAATTAGGTGCTACTACATCTTGGAATTCATATACACGGTTTCTTTTTACAAGCAATATAGTTTTGGGTTTACAGTTCTAGAAATGTTTTCCCTTAGGATTACAGTTTATAATTCAAATAACCTATTTTAAGTTGCTTTTGATCGTATGGGACTGTACCTGATTATTCTCCTGCCCAGGGGTGAGGCTGAGCCCAGCAGCTGCCATGTAGGTGCTACCGATAGTCTTGATCTTCTCCACCCCACTGAATTTTGGCTTTAGCAGTAGCTTTAGGTAGAAAGAAAAAACAGACGTCACAGACTCCTCCTAATGGGAAACCTGACCCCATCCATGCTCCAGCTTCAGAGGAGCAGAGGACTTTCACTGAAGGTTATGTATTTCTAGCTGAAATTGCGTGAAGTAACTCGGATTGCTCCCTTATGAGAAAGCAGTTTTGGACCCTATTCCCATCCCCACCTACTTCCTGTTTGAAGGAAGGCACCCTAGCTTCCCTCAGTCTTCTCCCCACTTTGGAACTCAGTTTCACTGATGCTTCTTACTGCCCAAAGACAATATTACTATCTGTGAAACATTCGAGACTCTGAAAAGGGAAGGGAAAATGTATATTACCATGACAGCATCTCCTAGGCTGTAAGCTCTTCCTTTGTTTGGGGCAAATGATTTCCCCTTCCTGGGTCTTGTTTGAGGTTTTTATAAAATATTCTATAAAAATGTGATATTCTTATTGGAATGGCTTGATCATAACATCATTACAGAATTATAGCCTATCCAGGGTGGAAATAACCTTAGGGATCATCTAGGCAAGTCCATTCTTTACAAATCAGGAAACTGAGACCCGATGATTTGTCCAAATCAAGTTAGTGGTAGCACTGGGATTCAAATCCAGGTCTTCTGATTGGCAGGCCAGTGTGCTTTCCTCTACAACGTAGACTCAATTTCCTCTTCTGGAGATTGAGCACAAAAATACTTGCCCCACTTACTTAATTCACAGGGAAGCAGCTCAGAGGCCCAGTCCCCAAACTCAAATCCAGCCTCAGACACTTACTGTGTGACCCCAAGTAGCTCATTTAACTATGTTTGCCTCAGTTTCCTCATCTGTAAAATGAGCTGGAGAAGGAAATGGCAAACTACTGCAGTGTCTCCCTGAGAAAACTCCAAATGGGGCAACAGAGTAAGACACTACTCGGCAACAATAAAGAGTGCTTTAAAAATGTAATATGGTCCTTATCTACAGCAAACACTGAACATCAAATGAATTCTCACCTTCCTCCTTACACACCTGTGTAAATGCCTTACACAGGGCATTTGTCTTGGCCCCCCTCTCTGCACGATTAACACCTGAAAAGGTGCCTTTTAATAGGAGCCCAAGCCAAATGGAATTAGGAAATGAGCCTAAAATTGTCGCTACGGCACAAGAGCAGGTCATCAAATCTGTGTCAAAGCAAACAGGAATCTAGCGACAGCCCTTGAGGATGAGCTCTGCCTTCGTGGTACCTCATCAAAGTCCGCGATGATCTCATTTAGGAGCCTCAAGCACTCGAGGCCCTCCTTGTTGACGTCACACTCGGTGTAGAACACTTTGAAATCAGGCACAGATGCAAACATGACGCAGACACAGTCGTAAGATTGGTGATACCAGTCCTGAGACAGCAGGAAGGCAAGAGGGAAACTTCACTGCTGGGCCCCACTCACTCACCCACGCAGCTGCAGCCCCAGGAGGGCACCCCGGCACCCTCAGGGGCCTGCTCGGGAAGGCGAGCTCTAGCCCGAGAAGAGTGCAGTGGTACTAATCCTAAGTATCAGTCATGTTTCCTCACCTTTAAAATGGAAGCCCTCATTACCTTGTAATACCTTATAAGGGTACAGTAAGGATCAAAGAAGGCAATGTGAAGCCTAGGCCATAATTACAAGGCTCAGAGATACTTGTTCTCATTGGCGTTGTGATTATTAAACATCATGTGAAACGCCCTGTGATGGGCACAGAGGAATCCCAAAGGTAACATCACCATCTGGCAGCAAGTGAGCAGCTGTCTGGGGAGGATCTGGGAGGGGGAGAGGGGAATTAGCCCTGGGGCACAGGGAGAGAACACTGCTCTTGATGCCCAGAGACTGAATCCATCTGTATGAGCTGGGAGATCTGGACGAAAAGTGTGTCCTCCTGAGCCTGGAATCCTCATGGATAAAAGGGCGGCAAGATCTGCTCCAACCACATCATCAGATCTTTCTCTTCTTTCTGTCTCCCTTTTCCCCCCTCCCTTTCCCTTTGTTCCTTTCTCCCTCCTTCCCTTCCTTCCTTTCTCCATTCTTCCTTTCTCTTCCCTTCCTCCCTTCTTTCCTTCCTTCATTCCTTCCTTTCTTCTTTTTTCTCATTTTTCTTTTGGAAAGGAAAATATTTTTTAAACCTTAAGGTACCGCAGAAAGGTGAGCTATTTTTAGTATAAATGGTCATAATGGCAATCTTTTCCCTAGAATTACCAGTGTTCTGCAAGGAAAGCTTTTATTTTCCTCCCTTTATGATAGAGTGGATGGAAAGCACCCCTTGAAGTCACTCACTAGCTGAGTGGTCTTGGGCAAGTTACTTAACCCCTCAGTGCTCCACATAATTCTTTCTAACTAAAAGTTTCCCTATATTGGTAGAAGGAATCTCCTCACCTGGAATGGCTCCTTCTGCCAGTGAGATGCCAGGTCCATTCCCTATCTCTATTCCATGTCAAAGGCTTCTTGTAGACCATAACAGGACCCTTTCCTGCCTGCTTCCCAGAAAGGTCACTACTTTCAAAAACACAGAAGCCATCAGCTCCCTCCCTCTACTTCTCAACCTCTCAGGAGTCAGGAGGCTCAGGCAGGAAGACAAGGCCACAAGACTCCTTCACACGAGCAAAAAGCTCCTCTGACTGATAGAAATGGGGCTTGGATCTGAGAAATCTTCAGCCTGATCTTGTAGCTCAGTACCGCCAGCATCCAAGCCCACCTTAGAAAACACCCAACGACGGGTCTGGACTTGGCCGCCAGAGTGACCGATGCCCGCCCTCTCCACGGCCCTGACCCGTACCTCAGTGAGCTTGTCCCCAATGAAATGCTCAGCCACATGAGTAGGGAGGACGTTCTCCAGCAGGAGATGATTCACATTTTTCATGGTTTCAAATTCTTCCTGTTCTTTCTTAAACTTGTTCTTCCACAGATAGTCCAGGCGGTAGTAATAATCAATCTGTAGAAAAAGCCCAGGAAATGGTATCTTTTGTGCTCCATCCCAGGGTCCCAGGGAGGTAGGGAGGGAAGGCAAGTCTGCCCTCCAGGAATCCAAGGAGTCCCCACTGTGATTCAGGGTGAGAAGTGATAGTCCCTGCCCAGAGAGTCCCCAGTCTGAGAAGACACAGTATCCCTCAGGGAGACATAGTCCTCCCCCAAAAGATATCCCCACCACCCAAATGATGAGGGATAAAGGCCAAAGATGTCACGTTCCACATGAAAGAACTAGAACAGAAAAAAGATACAGGAGGAGCTTTTGAGCCAAAATATCTTTTCTAAATGTTTTAAAAGAGCACAGCTAGCCCACAAAGCAGACTTAGACACGTCCAGATGTCAAAATACCAGCACTTTGTCACCAACAATTGGCTGGACTGTCCCATAAGGGACCCTCCCAATAAAGGCCTCCCCTTTTTTTATTCCAAATCTGAGGCAACACCTCCAAGTCCCATCAGGGAAGGGAGAAGGAAGGATGGAATATGGAACACTGATGCATCCTGGAGCTTTGCAAACTGTACCTGTTTTGACAGCAGGATAAGGGTAAAATAAAACAGGATCAGGTAAAAATTGATCATTATTTTCAGATCTTTCATGAATCGTGAAGTTGAGACACTGGATACAGGAGAAAAGGAAAAAACAAATATTTATTAAGTGTCTGCCACACAGCAGGCCCTATCATCTCATATGATCTTCACAACATCATTTTACAGTTAAGGAAATTGAAGCAAACAGGGTAATGTGACTTGTCCAGAGTCACACAGTGAGTAAGTACCTAAAGTGAGATTCAAACTTAGGAATACCTGAACCACCTAGATGTGCTCCTATATAGCCACAGGCAATCATCATCTTCCCTCCCACAGTTTCCTCATCTATAAAATAGGAGAGTTGAACTACAAGGTCTCTAAGCTGCATTCTAGAAAATCAGGGCTGGGTTGTGGAGGGGAGTGGAGTGTGTGTGTGTGTGTGTGTGTGTGTGTGTGTGTGTGTGTGTGATAAATTACATATTAATGACATTCATCCAGTGCTTCAGAGAGCACAAAGCCCTTTCCTCACAATACATCTGTGAAGTAGAGAGCACAAATGTTCTTCCCATTTTGTAAATGGGGAAAAGTGAGGTTCAAGAACATGGCTAATCCAAGATGACCCCAACAGTGTCAGAGTTGGGATTCAAACCTAAGCCTCCCAATCCTTCCAACTCCCACATTCTTTCTACTCAGAGACTCCCATGCTTAAATGTAAATACTAGCTTTCAAATTCAACGGGCCCTGACCCACACATGTTCAGCCCAGAAGGCCCCAGGGACCCAGAAAACAAAGATGGCTACCAGGACACCTTCCCTGCCCAGCCTGGGAGCCAGAATACCAGCACCCCCACTCCTCCCTCTCCTCAACTCTATTAGGCCAAGGGAGCCCCCTGAAGCCCCACTATAGGTGGGGGATGGGCTTGAAGGCCTCTGGAAAGACTAGGCCCCACAGAAGCCTGAGTGCTTCTGGGGAGTCAGGAAGTCCATCCTTTCTCTGCCCCTCACTAGTGGTGGAGGCTGCATTAGGATCAGTTCTGGAGTCAAGCTTCAGCTCTGACAACACTGGCAGATCACTTCCCCTCTCTGGCTCCACTGCTTTAAAATATGAGGTTGCACTAGATGTTCCCTAAGGCCCCCTCAAGTTTTAATCTTTGTGATCCCTTATCTCCTTGGACCTCAGTTTGTACTTAAAATGGGGAAAATGCCACCCATTCTAGAATTTCACACCAAAATGAGACCGTGCTCTTAAAAGCAGAAACTCTTGGGGCAGCTAGGTGGCACAGTGGATAGAGGACCAGCTCTGAAGAGAGAAGGACCTGAGTTCAAATCTGGTCTCAGACACTTAACACTTCCTAGATGTGTGACCCTGGGCAAGTCACTTAACCCCGATTGCCTCAGAAAAAACAAAAACAAAACAAAAGCCGAAATGTGTTATATAAATATAATAACAATTTTTGTTATTAACCACTGTATTGGTCCAAAAATAGTCTATCCCCAAATGTAGGTTATACCTTTAAAAATGAAAGTTTCCTTGAAAAGAAGGATTTTAAAAGATCTAGACACCCTAGGCCCAAATAAAGGCCCCACTTGGGGCTGAGACACACGGCTCATCCATAGACCGAGAGAAGCCCAGGGAGGCAGGCTCGCCCACCTGGAGGAGCCTGGGTAGGAGTGGGAGCTGCTGTTGAGAGTGACGTTCTTGGGCCCAATCCCGTCTGCCTCTGGGCTCCCACTGATGTACGTGTTGAAGACCACCAGGTAGAAGATGCCCGAGGCCGTCAGCATCAGCACCTTCAGCTCCAGGCTCATGCGCAGGAACATGGAGCAGGCGATGAAGGCCAGGATACAGCTGTAGGCGTAGTACTGGGGGCAAAGCAGGCTCAGGTCAGGGCTGGCTGCTCTGGGCTCTCACCCCCCACTGCCCAACCCCCCACTGGTTAGGGCCGTCCCAGGCCTGGAGATTTAGCAATCTCTCTCTTTGATGGTCTAGCCCCCAGATGTGCTCTTCGGCAGGTCCCATGATTTCAATTCAGCCTTAAATGCCTAACAAGCGCAAGGAATTGTGTTAACTGGGAATGCAAAAGCAAGGGTAAACACAATAATTCAGGGGAACAGAGCACAAACAAAAGAGAAAAATCGAGAAAGCCTGACTATAGCAAGAGACCCGAGTCTTGAGGAAGGGCCCTAAGTGGTGAAAAGCATGGGGGGAGAGTCCATAATGAGCCACAGAAACAAAGGATGGAAGGACGGGTTCAAAGGAGGGCCCGGAAAGCAGACTGTAAAGTGAGGCACTTTAAAGTTGACCAGGGCTACCCTGGGAAGGCCTTTAAACACCAAGCAGAAGAGCTGATATTTTATGCTAGAGCTAATAGGGAGTCACTAATGGTTCCTGAGCTGTGCAGAGGTGAGGTTACGCTCAGACTTCAGTAAGGACATTTTGGCCAATTTGAAGAAGATGGGCTGGGGAGACACTGGCCAGGTTAGAGGTAATGAGGGTGGGGAACAAGGAGGGATGGGGTGTGAGGGGAGAGAAAGGGGAGGCGAAAAAGATGACATGGAAGTGGGATCAACAAGAAGTGAATGGAGGGAGGAGAAGGGGAGGGGAGGCACAGGAGGACAACCGAGGCAGGAGAATGGGGCAGCTTCAGCTGAACTTGGCAGGCCAACAGGGATATCCAAACACTGAGACCTCAGGACAAGTTATTGATCCCACAGGTCCCAAGGACTTGGGAAGATGAAGCCATGGGAGCTCTCAGACTGGAAGTGGGGGTCATGAGAGCTGAGAAAGTAGCCAACTGGGAGGCCAGGGTCACTGGGTAAGAAGGCAGTGAGTGAGTGAGGTACTGGACTGACCTGGAAGATCCAAAGAGAACAGGAGAAATAAAAATCAGGACAGAACAGAGGGGACCTAAAAGGAGGAAAGGAGACTGCTGAGTAACGGGAGCCAGGAAAAATCTGCATGGAGGGGCCAATCCTTCGTCCCGGCCTCCTGTGTCACAGAGCATGAGAGAAGCCCCTCCTTGAGGAGGAAGGGGCAGTTTGTGGGGAGCACCAGAAGATAAGAAAAGTTACGATCGCCACAGGATGATCGGTCTAAAAGCTGGAAGGGAGCCACAAAGCTCACCACAGAACTGAGGAAGCTGAGAGTCAGAGAGGGCAAAGAAGTCAAACTGGGGTCTTCTCACCAAAGCCTGAGCTCTCTACACTGCACCACGATGGAGGAAGGAGTTCGGAGAAAACGGTGGGAATTCAGGGCAGAGGAAGAAAGTGACTGAAGGCCAGGGCAAAGTTTGTACAGGAGCAGGGGCCTACCAGAGTAAAGCAGTAGCTGCTGATCCCCCCACAGCCAAGCTCACATGAATCATTCACCCCACATAATAAATAATAACACAATCACTCAGACCAGACAGTTCATTTTGAGTGGGGTGGGCGATGGAGAGGCAAATAAGAGCAGAAATTCAGGACTAGGAGAGGGAATGGCTTGGATAGATGGCAGATGCTAGAAGAGGCCACAGGAGGGGAAGAATCCCCCCCATCAATGGAGCAAGAACTGTATCCCTCTTACATGAGGTGATGCTAACTGAAGTGATCAGAGTCAAGGAAACATTGTACACAGTCACAGCAACACTGGGCAACAGTCAACTAAAACGGACTTAGCTCTTCTCAGCAATACAGTGATCCAAGACAGTTCCAAAAAACTCATGATGGGGAAACGCCATCCACATCCAGAGAAAGAACTATGGAATCTGATGCAGATCAAAGCACACTATTTTCACTTTTGTTGTTGTTTTTTTTTCTTTCTTGTGGTTTTCCCCTATTGTTCTGTTTCTTCTTTCACTACATGACTAATGTGGAAATATGTTTATACAATTGCACATGTATAACTTCTATCAGATTGTTTATCATCTTGGTAAGGTGGAGTGGAATGGAGAAAAAATTTAGAACTCAAAATTTTGTAAAAAACAAATAAATAAATAAATAAAAAGAATGTTAAAAGCTATTTTTACACATAATGGAAAAAAATAAAGTTCAATTTCCAAAAACAAAAACATAAGAAAAAGTTGCATCCCTAAGGCTGTCTCCATCTGGGGCACAGTTCTGGTTGCTCTGTGTAGTTCCAGCTTTGCTCTAAGGTTGTGAATCTGAGTGGCTAGAACAGCAGTCATGGTTATTCAGTCGTGTCTGACTCTTTGCCCCAGTTGGGATTTTTTTGGGCAGAAATCTTGGAACAGTTTGCCATTTCCTTCACCAGCTCATTTTACAGATGAGGAAACTGAGGCAAACAGGATTAATAAGGATCACACAGCTAATACGTGTTTGAGGCCAGACCTAAACTCTAATATTCAACTCCAGGTTCAGCACCCTGTCCACTGCACCATGTAGTTGCCCTCAAAAAGGATGGAAACCCCAAAAGAAATAAGGAAGTTTGGAAAGAGGGTAACGTTAGTAGGGAAAGATAAGTTCTAACTGGAACCCACTGAATTTGAGATGCTTATAAGAAGTATCCTTGAACCTGTTAACATTATGAGATGTTGGTTACAAGAGAAATTGGTACTGATGACCCTGATATGGGAGTCACCTGAACAGAAATAATATTCATGAATGCAGGTGAAATTACCTAATGAAAATGTACAAAGAGAGACCAAGAGAGGGTCCAAAGCAGAAGCACGGGGCCCCTACCACAGCTAGGGACTGGGAGATGCTGTAATTCAGCAAAGGAGAATGAGAAGGAACAGGGAAGAAGTGAAACACAGGAGAGAGCACCAGCATGAAAGCCAGCACTGGGGAGTGTGCAGGAGGAGATGTAACTGCCAAAAGTTAAAGAGAGCTCAAGGAGAGAATGAGAAATTTCAATGAGAAAAGGGTAGAGAGAGGGAATAAGCATTGATTAAATGCCAACTAGATACTAGAACACTGTGCTAAATGCTTTATAGATATCCCATCTGCTCCTCACAACAGCCTTGCTGTTATCATCCCCATTTTACTTTTGGGAAACTGAGGCAGATGACAGTTAAATGACTCGTCCAGCATATCAGCCCACAGCTGGTGTCAGGCCAGATGGGAACTCAGGTCTCACGGAGTTCAGACAGAGCACGTTATGCACTGGGTCACTTAGATGCCTATCGTTTCTTAGCAACTGAAATGATCAATCAGCCCAGAGACAGCAGTTTCAGACAAAATTGCAGAGAGATAGAGAAGCAAATAATAAGTGAGGAAATGTAAGCAATGAATCTAATCAGCTTTTTCTAGCTGTGAAAGAGAAGCTATTCTATATGACTAACCCTAGTTTTGTTAACAAGTAGCTACGTGATCACGGGCAAAATCATTCCTCTCCTTAGACTATGGTTTCCTCCTTTACTGAATGAGGAAGCTGATGTCTTACGTTCTAGGACCCGTTGATCAGTTTCTGTACTATCAATACTGTTTTTAGCTATCTGTGCATGTTCTGCTCTTGTCCTATGAGTGAGAGCTGATCGTACTTTGCCAAAAGTATTGAAAGGCAGCTGGAGAAGCTGGACGACTGAGCCAAGAGGCGCTCGGCTGGAGGGTGGGGGATCCAGTGCCCCATTCGGGGTCCATGACCCGGCCTCTACTCACCGGAAGGACGGAACAGTGGCTGTGGGTGCTGTTCTCATGACTCGGCTCAGTGAAGTGCACACAAGACTGCTTAGATGTGTTCAGTAACTGTGGGAGACAACAATGCATTGGGAAGGGGCACCTGCAGAGCCTCGGGCTGGTATCTCCTGTTGGTTCATGCTCATACCATAAAGACCAGGACTATGGAGATTCTAACTTACTATTGTTCCTTCTTCAACTCTCGCTGTGAACTTAAAATCAGACTGGTGGAGGAGAGAGACCCCTTTCTGCACCTATATTTCAGGTGCGGGGCCTCTCATTTTTTCATTATGTCACCTAGAACAAATCATCCCCTCTCTGTGGGTCTCAATTTCTTCTTTAAACTAACGAGGTTGGGTGAAACAGTCTTTAGCATTCTATCTTCTGAGGTTTCTTTCTTTCTTTCTTTTTTTAATTAAAGCTTTTTATTTTTAAAACATACACATGGATAATTTTTCAACACTGATCCTTGCAAAACCTTGTGTTCCAAATTCCACCTCCCTTACTCTGTCCCCACATGACAAGTGATCCAATATATGTTAAACATGTTAAAAATATGTTAAATCAAATATATGTATACATATTTGTACAATTATCCTGCTGCACAAGTTCTGAGGTTTCTTGAAGCTCTCCCATTCTACTTTCTGTTTTTACATTCTGTAGGTCTAAGACTATGTCCCTATGGGACAGTAGCAGGGAGTGACCTGGGGGTATTTAACCACTGATGGGTGGAAAGAGAGAAAAGTACACAGGACAAACTTATAAGCTTAATTTATGTTATTAACATTTTCCCCCGTCACTTTCTTAAGTCTAGAAAATCAATAAAATATTTAATGAAGCCCTGATTTGTAACTGAAAATTTAACAAGTTCCCGAGAGCCAGTCCAAGCTGACTCCAACATCTACTTGCCAAGGACATGTGTTCAAGACCAGTGCAGAAGATAAGGAATGGGCTCTGGCCCTTGCTGACCCTTCCCTGAGGAATGGAAGCAGCCTGAGCCTCCAGAAATCTCAGTCCAGGCAAGACAGTGTGGCCTCTAGGAAAGCAGACCGGCTGCTGGATTGGTTGCTGGACTGCTACTCTCCCAGGACACAGACACAGAGAAATGGCTGTCCCTGGGTGGAAGGAAGCTCCAGGCATCCCACAAGGAAATGAGGCGCTCAACGGACTCCACAGACGGAGCCAGTAAGACCTACCAGATTCACAATGGCCACGGTCAGCAGGCCACCGATGGTCAGGACAGCCAAGGACAGTCTCAGCAGAGGCTCGGTCTCCACCTTCTCAGAGAGGGTCCTAAGGAGGCGAAGGCCGGACTGATCTCGGCAGCACTTCTGTGATGTAAGCAGAGGGGGGGTGGGGAGAAGGGGGGGTTGGAATACAGGGTTTGCAAGGGTTAATGCTGAAAAAGTATCCATGCATATCTTTTGAAAATTAAAAAACTTTAATAAAAAAAGAGAGAAGAAATAAGCAGAGGGAGAGTCACTGAAAGACTACAAACATGGAGCTCCCACACTGGGGGATGGGGGAGAGCCAGCAGGGAAGCCACAATTAGGCAGGAGACCAGGAGAGGGATGGAGGAAGACAAAGCTTCTGCCCTCACTGAATGTCCAGGCTGATGGGGAGCACCCCCCCCCAGCTCTGATAAGATCAGAAGCTTCCCACCTTGGTTTTAGTCCTTGAAGAGTCAGCTCAACCAGCATTTATAAATTTATAATTTTATAAATTTATAAAGCACCTACTGCATGCCGACACAGGGCTAAGAGAAAGGATGTGTGAAGAGTCCCAGACTAGAGCAGGACGGGCCTTCAGAGGGCAAGTCCATCCCCTTGGTTTGACAGAGGAGGCCAGAGAAATGGAACGACTTGGCCCGGTGTCAACATGGCTGTGGGAGGACCTAAACACAGATTTTCCCCACGCCAAATCCAGCACTCCAAAGTGCCGTAAAATGGGAGTCGGAGAGACTTTGTGAAGGCAGGGAAGGCTCAGGTCAAGGGCGCCTCCTGATTCATGTTGCTGAGGGAGCAGGACATACAGGCCAGAGGAGAGAGCAGAGGGACTGCCTGGCCCACACATGGGCCATGGACTGAGCCCCACAACACATCAGCACAAGCCCTCAACACCCAGACAGCCATGGCCAGTGCTGTAGCTAGGTGGTCGGCACCCACAGGGAGTAACTACAGGATGCATTCAGACACTCACCAGGACATCATCAGCAAAACACGCCCCCAAGGCCAGCAGTATCATGCCAGCCACAATCCCAAAGGAGATCCCCATTTCTGCAGTCCTGAAGACAAACACAGAAGCACCTCTGGGTCACAGAGCAACTGACCGGGACATCCCTGGAAGACCGAGCCGGCCTGGGGCTGGGACCGAGACAGACAAGGGCCCTCCCTCCGGTCTCCAGCCTCCTCACCAATTCCAGCAGTCACTACTCAGACAATACACATCTCCCCTCCAAAACTAGGGGTGCCTTGGTGTTGTCACTCTTTGTCTTCTGGTCCCCAGCCCCCCACCTCCACCCCCCAGTCTCCTCATTCTCTAGGACACAGCCTTCAGAGGAATGTCACCCTAGTCAGAAGTCAACCCTGGGCTCCAAAGAAGCTTTCATTTTGGGGGCCACTTGGGGTTTCCAAAGTAACCTCACCATTCACACCTCCCCCCAAGGCCCAGGGTGTTTCCTGCTCCCCTAGGCTTAGCCAGAGATGAGCTTGGAGTTCTGGCCTGCCAGGGAGTCCCTACCACTCCTTAGGACAAGTCCTTCCCCCTACGTTGCCTCATTTTATTCTTCCATACAATGGGAGACTTCCAAAACCCCCTCTGCCTATCCTCAGCTCCAAAACCTTCCAATCCCCCAACTTACGTGCGCATGACTAAGACGTGGACCAGCAAGAGAGAGCAGAAAACAAGGGCGGCACAAGCAAAGTAATTGCGGACCCTGGGGACCGGCATGGTTCGGTACTGAAAGGGAAGGTCCAAGGTGAGGAGGATGGGCTACCCGAAGAGGAGCCAGGGCTTAGCAACCAGAAAAGAGAACCTGCTGGGCCCTTTGTGGGGGTGACCCTCCAGGTGTCCCCTCCAACCACGGGAACGCAGGCCCATGGCACCCATAGCTTGGTCTTCTCCTTGGAGAAAGACAGCAGCTACTAATATGAGGAGGGAGTGTGTGAAACAGGAGTAGAAATAATCCACAAGCCACCTCTGGAGACTTTGGATTTGTATGTTGCAGGCGTAACGTTCTTAGAATAGGAATTTTATCATACACACACACACACACACACACACACACACACACACACACACACGTGTGTGTGTGTATGTATGTGTGTAAATATGTTTGTGTATATACGTAAATTATGAAAATTTTATATTAAATATGTGTAAATTATAAATGCATATATTAATAATAGAATATATATCAAAAGAATTAGAGAAAGGGTACAAAATTGGCAGAGGATATGAATTCAAATCCAGATCCTGCCATTTCCAATGTTAAGTCAGTTAACCTTTCTTTGCCTTAATTTCTTTATCTGTAGAATGAGGGATGATCTCTGAGGTTTCTTCTAGAGGCCCGCAGATGCAGGCCATGCTCCTTTGCAATGGAGAATCTCTAAACAAGGCCGGTTTCTGCAGTCCTTCTCCTGCCTCTGGAGTCCGGCCCCACATCTCTATTCCACCTCCCACATATGTCCTGTGTTCTATTTCTACAATGTGACCATTTATCAGATTGGGTGCTACCCTCTTAATAACAGAATTGAGGCTGGAGGAAAGGGAACTGGGTGGGAGAGGAAGGGAAGAAGCCTGTAAAAACTAAAGAAATTTCCTCAAAGAGAGAAGTTCAGGCCCGGGGCTGCAGCAAGCCCAGTGGAATCATGGCTTCTAGGCTACACTCCCTACTTACCTCCTTCTCAAAGTTCTTCTCCACAAAGAAGGTTCCAATGGTGTAGAAGTCTTCAGAATTCCCGCAGCAACAGGGCCTGTGTGGGTACAAGGTGTGAGTGCACAGGAGAGACTGAGGATGGTACCTCCTGGTGCTCTAAGTTGGGGCTGGGCTGTGGGGACTGGAGGATGGCGGCTACTAAACTGTGCAGGGTGGCAGAGAGCCCGCTGGACGGGGGCTCAGGAAGTGCTCTGGGGATGGGCTCTGCCATTACCTTCTCACATAGGCTTTGCCGTACTGTTTTTCAGTTGTGTCCAACTCTTTGTGACCCAATTTGGATTTTTCTTGGCAGAGATACTGGAGTCATTTGCCATTTCCTTCTTTCATTTTACAGATGAGGAAACTGAGGCAAGCAGGGTTAAGTGATTTGCCCAGAATCACACTGCTATTAGTGTCTGAGGCCAGATTGAAACTCAAAAAAGATGAGTCTTTGTGACTCCAGGCCTTTCACTCTTATTCATTCTGCCACTTTGCTGCCCTTATATATAATCTTATAGATTGCATTGTTATATAATATATAATAAGTATATATTATACAATTTCCCCTTCCTCAGTTTCTTCATCTGTTAATAGGAACAATGTACCACAAGAACTCTAAGATCCAGCTTGAAATCTATGATCCTATGAATTCACTGCCCCTATCCACTTCTCTTTCCTACCCCCAGAAACTGAAGGGGTTCAACTTGATAAGTTCTAGTGGTTCTTAGCAGGTCTGATACTCTATGTGGGTAGGAATTTGGAATCTGCAAGACCAAACCCGGGACAGACTCAAAAACCACATGTGAGCAGGTGGAAGATATACAATCTAGGTCTCTGGAGTATCTGAGCTTGCTTCTCCTGGCCTAAATGGTATTAGAATGGAAATTGCTATTTCCCAAGAGCCAGGACCCTGCTTTTATAAGTGATGATCACGACAGCATTTATATAAAGCCTATTATGTGCCAGGCAGTGCTAAGCTCTTTAGTAATATTATCTCATTTGATCCTTATGACACGTGCTATTATTATATTTATTTTTACTTATATTATATATAATTCTATTTATATTATTATATAGTATATATAAACCTATTTATATTATACATAAATTATATTTATAATTATACTATTATAAAATAACTATTATTTTATAACTGAACATGCTCAACATCACACTTTTAGAACGTGTACAAAACTGGATTTGAATTCAAGTCTTCCAGGCTCCAAGCCCAGCACTCTATCAAGTGCTTAGGTCAGGAAAAATTTGCTTTATCCCTTCCTGCTCTGCTCCATCATTCTCAAAATATCATAAAAAGTCAGTAGCAGAGACAGAAGCTCAGCTCTACAGGAACTAAAACTCAAATTTGAGAGAAGAAACAGACGTGGGAAAGCAAGTCAAAACTCCTCCTGTACCAAGAAAGGCATAGCACCTCCCTCCCCCTGGGGCAGACATTCCCCCAGAGCAGATGCAGCCCACCCCCTGGAGCAGACACGGCCTTCTCCCCTCCACATTTGCCCATCATCCCCTGTTAGGACACGACTACTAGGCACCTGGTGAGCCAGAATCCATCCTTAGATCCAAAAGATAAAAATAAAACAAAGAGAACCTAGAGAAAAGGAGAAAAAAGGAGGAAGACAGATGTCACAAAGGCAGGACCCTGAAGGAAAAGACTAAAAGGAGAGGCGGAAAGGTGAGAACTAGCTCCCTAGAAACAGGAGTTTAAGCACTAGTTCAGCCCTGACATTACTAAGACTGAGTCCAGCCCAGTGAGCCAGGCTGATGTGGTAGACAATCCTGGATTTGCAGTCAGGAAGACTCCAGTTCAATTCCTACTTCAGACACTCACTAACTCTGAGTGGGCAAGTCTCTGCCTCAGGTTTCTCATCTGCAAAATGAGGGAGTGGAACTAGATGATTCAGAGGGCCCTTCTAGATCTGCAGCATTTGTGGATTTAGGTTGGGATTCAGTTTCAAAAAGATCTGATTCCAGGTTTGCTACTTGTTGAAGAGGGGGGAATGCACACGTCTCACCTGGCCAAGCTGAGACCTTCAATGGCCAACATCAGCTCTTCATCATAGGTGTCCTCCTCAGCTTTCCCCTTTGGAGACGCGTTTCTGAAATGAGACCCATTCTGCTCTGGTCCTGCCCTGGCTGGAGGCACAAGTGAGTGTCCAGAGGGATCCCCCACACCTCCCACCACCCTGTCAGGCAGGGTGTCCCGCTGTAAAGGGATGACCCGGCAGCTGCATGCCTCATTGGGTTTGTTTTGGGCTTCCCTGGGTTGAATAAAGAATAAGGAGAACAGAATGAAACAACCCAGGTTTCCTCAGGAGGCAGGGACTGTCCCCAACCTTCCTCTGGGCTACAAGTCCCCAGAGCGCAGGGACAGGTCCACAGCAAGCACTCAATTAACTCGAGGGCAGGAAGTGTGTTGTTCTCAGCAGGCACTTCATAAGCAAACACGCATTGGTTAAATCTACTCCATGGCCAGAATAAATTCTAGGTAGCCATTGGATTGCCTCTGGGAATGGACTCCCTGTACTGAACACCTGGACCCAGAGAGAGGCGATGGGCGATGCGATCTGGCCCGCAGAGAGCTAAAGTGAAGGGTCAAAACCCAGGGGAAAACCCCCCCGTGCAGGAAACACGGTATTGATGGCAGCCATATGTTGAACAACAAACTCGTGTCAACATTTGCCAAGAGACAATAATATTGTGTCAGTGTGAGCAGTGCATGCCGAGATGCTTAGAATGGCCAGCCCTGGAAATCAATCAGGGAAAACTTCCTGGAGAGAGCGAGCTGGGGAGCAGCGGGGACGGGAGAAAGAGCACTGACTCAGGGGATGCCCCCAGCTTCTGCCTGAGTCGTGGTAGGATTTGAAACCAGGTGCGCTGGATGCAGAGCTGAGATCTGTGCTGAATTCTGACTGCCGCTGCTCTCTGTGTCACCTCCAGCAAGCCCCTTCTTCTCTGAGGCTGCCTCCTCACTGGCCCAGAGGAAGGAGTCCCTTCCAGCTCTCTACCTCTGATCCCCTGACCTGGATACTTACAGGAAAACTCTAGTGACCCTGAGGCCCAATTCTCCTAATCCACAAAATGAGCATCCTCTACCAAAGTCATCTTGAGGGCCTCACTGTGGCAGAGAGGTACCCCCGAGTTCTCAAAAACCCCAGCACATCATGAAGGACAGCAGGTCCTTTCGAGCTGAAAAACCTTGTGGCCCAGCCCAGTGATCCAGCTCATACATCTGACACCCCAGGACCGGCCAGGAGCATCGTGACCGAGCACGGTCTCAGCCCACAAAGACCATCTAAGGCACGTAGGTGGGCACCTTGTGTGATCTGTGCTGAAAGGAGGGATGGCAAAGTCCCAGAGCCTGGCAGGGCCGCCAGCGTGGGCTCCTGCTCAGGATTTTGGAGACTCCAGAGGACGACCAGAAACAGTGCTAGTGCTTGGAGGAGAGGGGAGAGGCTCGGCCTGGCAGAGGAGAAACGAGAATCAACCCACCTGTCCACATCCCTGTGACGCCGCAGGGGGATTGCCTAAAAGGAGGCAAGGAAATGAAACTGAAAATGGTTTCACTGCATGCTGATAACATGTCACATCCAGAAGGGAAGCAAGCCAGGGCTGACTTGGGGGCCCTGTGAAACACAGACAACATCCCCCATCCCCATGAACCAAAAACTTAAAGGTAAATAGGAAAATGTGCAAGTTGAAGTGGGAGAAATAAAATCTTCTAACAGATCCTGTCCCTCCCAGGCGAGGTCATTCAAAAGCCACAGGGGCAAGAGACAGTGAGACTGGGCACCTTGTGCCAAAGCCTCAGCCACCAGACAAGCCGAAGTGAACAGCGCTAGACTGGGGTGGCAGAGACATTCAAGCTCGGGCTCTGTGACTTACCTGGGCAACCTGGAGCCTCAGTTACTCCTCTCTGAAAGGAGATGATATAAATCTGCCCTCCCACAATCCAGGAACATAGTGAGGGTCTAGTAAGATCTCAGGTACAATAACACCATAAATGGAAAAGCAGCAAAGAAATGTGAAACTAGGAACCGGCTCCCTCTGAGAATGCCCAGCACCCCCAACCCTCCACACCCCACACTTTGGGTTAGCGTTGCACCCTGTGCAATGGGCAGTGCTAACTATAGTATTAGAATGGAAAACCAAATATTCAGATAAGTACTGCAAAGCAAATCATGGAACATGATTAACAATACTGCCAACTACATTTCTTCACATGGTCGCCACTGGAAGGTAAGTCCTGGGACAGGCTTTCCAGGCCTGTGTTCCCAGGACCTAGTACAGTGCCCACTATCTTGCTGATAGAGGCTTAATAAATGTTTGAATTGAATTATCTCATTGGACCTTCCTGCTAGGTCCTTGAGGTAGTGAAGGCAGGGGTTATTCTCCCCATGCTAAAGATAGAGAACCTAGAATTCAAAACTCAGATCTTATCTTCTGCAGGAAGCCGTTCTTTGTTCCCTTCTCCCCCCCCCCCCTAGTGTTTTCAGACACTCAGATTCCTAGCTGTCTAATATATATATATATATATATATATATATATATATATATATATATATATATATATGTTGTGTACCATATAAATATGGTAGCTCCCCAATTAGAAAGCATGGTTCTGAGGGTAGAGACCTTATTGCGTTTCTTAGTATCTTCAATATGTACCAAGGTACCTGGTACATAGTTGGCCAGTAACAAAGGTTTGATGAGACTGGCCAAGGGGAGGTCACTTGGCAGGGCCAGAATTAGAACTCCGGCCTCCTGGCTCTTTGGTCCCCGGTTCCCCCACCACAGCATCTCCCCAGAAGTCAACACAGGCAGACTTCCAGCTACACAGGTGCCCAGCCTTGGTTTTTGGTGAAAAGGACATGTTGGAGAGCAGAAGAGGGGGGATGGAAATGTTTACGATCTCACCTTTGGTCGCTTCACTTTGGGGATGAGGATGTCCGTGCTCAGACTCTCCCTGTGATTGAGAGACGCAAAGGGCCGGGCGGCCCCCCAGGACTCCAGGTAGCGGGTCATTCGGACAGAGGCCCGCATCTTCAGGGCATCATTGGCTCTCGGCTTTGGGAGGTGCTGGCTGACTGGCTGCTGTTGCTGGGACTTCAAGGGCAAAAACAAAACCATATCACTCAGGAAGCATGACTGCAAAGGTCACTGACAAAGAAGAACTAATAAAGATTCTCAGTCTTCAAGGATGACCCTTTCAAGAGTCTGGGGTACCTGAAGAACTCACAGAAGGCCAAGTTCAGCCCCCCTTGGAGCATTAGGCCATATCCTCCCCAAGCTGGGAAGAGTCTGATGTGAGGAATTTATTCCCAGATGCTATAAATCTCCTATAGCATCCTCCCCAAGCCTGGACAATAACTTCTAGAGCCTGTGAATAAATAACTGCCTCCTCCCCTCTACCCTGACCCTGGACACATTGAAAACCACAGTAGAAGAAGATGAACCAAGAGGAAGGAATGGAGCTCAAATAGGTCAAGATCCATTGCACACTTCCAAGATTTTTCCTGCACAGCTGTTGGAATGAGACATCTCAGGACTTGGATACCATCAAGTTTTTCTCTTTTACAAAAAGTGGGGGTAGGAGGGAGTGAGAGAGAGCAGGGAGAAGGGTCACAAGACAAAAAGAGGAAAGCAGACATCTATATTAAACTGACTGGGTTATGCTTCTTTCAGTCTTAAGTGGGATGACTGGCTGGGACCCAGCAGGAAAAATAACCTCCAATCCCCAGATTTGCCTTTCAATTTCATATTTAAGAAGGTCTATTTTATACCATTTGCTGTATACAATAATCATAGCAAAAAGCTCATCACATGACTTATTATTTATTTATTGAACACTTCTAGGGTACTAAGCACTATGCCAAATGCTGGAGATACAAGAAAAGGCAAATACAATATTCCCTGCTTCTAAAGAGTACTAGAATAGTATCTCAAAAAACTACATATAAGATAGAAATATATTTTTATACATGTATATTTATTTATACATGCAAGTGAAAGTAATCTGGAAGGAAAAACACTTGAGGGAGGGGGATGTAGAGAGAATCAGGAAAATACCTCCTGCAGAAGTTAGGATCTGAATTGGGTTATAAAGAAAACCAAAAAGTGGCAGAGCATTCCAGGCTGGGAGAAAGCCAGTGAAATCAAGACAAGTAAACAAGCATTTATTAAGTACCTAATATTTGCTAGGCAACTGTCCTAAGTATTTGGATTATAGGAAAAAAAAAAAGAAAGAAAGAAACAAGGGAAGGAAGGGAGGGAGGGAGAGAAGGAGGGAGGGAGACAAAAACCAGTCCCTACTCTCAAGGAGCTTTTGGTTTAACAAGAAAGACAACAGGTTAACATGTACCAGTAAGATACAGACAGGATAACATGAAGATGATATAAGGGGGAAGGCACTAAGATTAAGGAAGACTACAAAGGACTTCTTATAGAAGGCAAGACTGGTTGAAACCGGAAAAAAGCCAGGAGGCAGATGTGAGGAGTGAGAAAGCTACTTTCCACATGCAGAGAATCAAACTATTTTCACTTTAAATTTTTTTTTTCTTTCTTGTGGTTTTTCCCTTTTGTTCTGATTCTTCTTTCACAACATGACTAAATATGGAAATATGATAACCCATATCAGATTGCTTGCTGTCTTGGAGAGAAGGAAAGGAAGGGAAAGAGGGAGAAAAATATGAAACTCAAAATCTTACAAAAATTAACATTGAAAACTATCTTTATATTTATTGGGAAAAAAATTAATTGAGGCTTAAGGAGGTTAAGGAACCCTATGGATTCAAACTTGAACAAATCAATTAATTCTCTAAGCTTTGGTTTCTTTAATTAGGGAGTTAACCTAGATCAATAAAAAACATCTTACTAAGTGCCTCTTATTTGCTAGACACTGTGCTAATCAGTGTTGATACAAAGACAAAAATGAAAAGTCTCTGACAGCAAAATTTTTACATTCTATCAGGGCAGCCAGCATGTAAATGAAAACATGAAAAATAAATATATGAGGGAATTTTAGGGCATGAGAATCTCATATGTGAGAGCTAGTATTTGAGCTAAACTTAGAAGGAAGTGTTCTAAGAAGCAAGAATAGGGGTGGAGTAGGGGGAGTAACCTATATGAATTCACATAGGCAGGAGAGACTAGCATATCGAGGAAGAACAAGGCCAGTATGGCTAGACTACAGAACAGGAAAAGGGGAATAATTTCCAACATCGATGGAAAAATTGTTAAGAACTTTAGACAGTTTCTGAGGTCTCTGCCAAAATTTATGATCCTACAATTTACCTCAAGTCACATTACTAGTACGTAGCAGAGATAAATTCAAAACCCAGGTCATAGGATTTAGAGATGAAAAGGGCCTCAAAGGCCTTTTTTACAGATGAGAAAACTGAGGCTCAGAAAGATGAAGTCACAGAAGTTTAATGATAACATGAGCAATAATTCCCTCAGTGCTTTAGGATTTACATCTAGAACAATCCTGTAAGAGAGGCCATAAAAGTATTATTATATACATTTTGTGGAGGCCAAAGGAAATTATTTGCCCACAATCACATAGTGGATAAGAGAGGAGTAGAATCCAGGTCTTCTCACTCTTTGCTACAGTACTTTGCCTCGTTGATGTACCTAATAATGCCATTTCCTTTCAGAATACAAAGAAAGTCATCCTGTAGAGATGGCCTTATTTGTGGATAGAGAAGGCAACAAGATTTTTGGACAGGTTTGGACAGGTCTATCCTTTATATAGGGATATGATAAAGAGCATGTTCACTTGAATTATGAAGGATTATAATCATAAATCTATATATCACAGAACATATGGCAGCATAAAGGGGACAGGAAGGAAACTGAGAAATCTTTTGGTCCAAACCCTTTATTTTATCTAATAGCTATATATCTATCTATAGAGTTAGCTGTCTCTACTAGAGGCAGAATAATTGGTAGCAGCCAATCATAACTCACATTTCCAAGTAACAATTACTTACAAAATGCTTTTCCCAGAACAACTCTGGTAGGAAGGGAGTACTTCTATATAGTTTTAAGGTATCTATGATCTCTTCAGTATAGATCCCACAATGGTACAAGTAGCTATCCAGTCCTTCATCTGCATGATTTTTATTCACTTCCTCCTGTAAATCCTCTCTTGGGAGATGGGGAGCTCCACCCAATGCAGGAGGGCCTTCTTCCAACATCATGAGCATCAATAGGATGTCTTGGAGTCTCACATACACAGCTATCACAGCTCTACAAGAGTATTCTTCAGATACTTGTTTTTCCCCATGTGGATAGTGAGACAGAGCTCTTAAGTAGATAGTGATCTCAATTTAGGAGGCTCTGGAATGTTTGATGGGATATGAGCTTGATGTAAATAATTTAGCACAGATGCCTTGAATGACCTCACCATTTATAATGAATTCTTTTTTCCATTTAGACTTTGAGCTCCATGTCAGTGGCAAATACCTGTGACAATCATATCTCCCTGTTTTATGCCTTATTTTATTTTAAAAATCAGAGAATCATACATTTGTTAACTGTTGTAACAGTTAACAAACAACTGGCAGATGTGACTGCTGGATCACAATCAGAATCATGCAAGATTTAATAGCCACTACTATGAGGAGCAAAGAGCTTAACATATAATATTCTAGAAAGTAAAGGACCTAGGATTACAACTAAGAATAAACTACCTAACAAACTGAGTATACTCCTACAGGAGAAAAAAGAAAATTTTAATGAAATAGAGGACTTTTAAGCATTCCTGATGAAAAGGCAAGAACTAAGTAGAAAATCTGACATGGAAGTCAAGAGAAACATAAAAAGGTAAATATGTGCAAGCAATTATAAGGAACTAAACAAGACTCAATTGTTTACATTCTTATATAGGGAAATGATACAAGTAATTCCTCGGGTTTCTATCATCATCTGGGGTCATGGAGTCTAATTAGAAAGAGAACCCAGAAGTAATTCTGTTTTGTTTGATAATTTCAAAAGAAGAATGGAAAAGCTGAAGAAAAGTAATATACCGGGAGAGGGCAAAGGGGGCAAAATAGGAAGTGTTTATATAAGGAAGCAACAATGGGAGAGGAGCAGGCAACAGCTGAATCTCATTATCATATAAATTGGTTAAATAACAGGAAAATAGATATATACACACACACACACACACACACACACACACACACACACACACACACACACACACACACACACACACGTGGGAACAGAAATACATCTTACCTTACAGGGAAATAGGAGAAAAAAATGGGATAAGAAAAAGAAGGAGATGAAGTAGAGTAAAACAAGGGAAACATAAGTCAAAAGCCAAACCAAATTTTAAAGAAGAGATGGGGGAGGAGCGGAGGAAGGAAATGTATAAGAAAAAAGCATGGAGGAAAATATATAGCAATCATAACTATGAATGTGAATGGAATGACCATTTGTAAAATAGAAGAGGATAACAGAATGAATTAGAAACCAGAATCCAACAATATGTTGTTTACAAGAAACTTGAAACAGAAACACACATACAGAATTAAAATAAAGGGCTGGAGTATAATTTACTATGCTTCAGCTGAAGTTTAAAACAAGGCAGGAGTAGCAATCATGATTTCAAATAAAGCAAGAGCAAAAAAAAAATAATAATAATCCTAAGTAAAAGAAATAAACAAGAAGTTAAATTTTGGTTAAAAAGCACAATTAATTAACATCAATTATTATATCAATAAACTGCACCAAATGGCTTAGCATTTAAATTAACAAAGGAAAAGTTAAATGAAATACAGAAAGAACTAGTAAGTAAAGTTATAATAGTAGAAAACCTCGATTTGCCCTTCTCAGACCTAGATAAATGTAACACAGTAAAACGGATCAATTTGCAACTGACTAAACAGACTCAAAGTAATCATTAATACTTCAATGTCAACATAAACGGAGATGCCTAGTAGAGGGCCAGATTTGTACTGAACCTGTTTGTATTGTCTTTTTTATTAATGACTTGGATAAAGACATAGAAAGAATACTCATCAAAAATACAGATGACCAAAACTTGAAAAGATAACTAAAGTTTTAGGCTAGGTCATTGGGCTAACTCTAATAAAATTAAATTGAACTGGGATCAATGTAAACTTTTATGCTTGGATACAAATAAAACACTTCACAAGTACAAAATAAAGAAGGTAGAACTAGCTAGCAATTTGTCTGGAAAAACAAAAACAAAACAAAATGTGAGAGTTTTAGGAGACTGAAAGCGTAATGTGAGTAAGGAGTATGATGTTACAGTTGGGAAAATAAGGCAATCTTAGATTGTATAAAAAGAAGAATTGTGACTATCATCAAGGAGGTAATAGCTCTTCTATAACCTACTGTGATCAGAAAACATGTGAAGTATTATATTCAATGTTGGCAAGTTGTAGGAAGATGATGGACCACTTGGAGTGTAACAAGGTGAGAAGACTGAAGACAATAGGAAAAAGGAATGTTTATCCTAAAGAACCCTTGAGAGTAGCCATAACAGAGAGGATATGAGAAAAGTTGTCTTTAAGTATTTGAAGGGAGGGGTCAGAATTATTCAGTTTGACACCAGAAGCCAGAACATACAGTTGCAAAGTTGCAAAGAAGCAAATTTAGGTTTGAGGTCATTAGGAACTTCTTAACAAGTAGAGCCATCCAAAAGCAGTGGGACTTGCCTTAGGAGACACCGTCAGCAGAAGTCTTAAAACAAAGGCTGGATGTTTGAGAACACTGTAAAAAGGACCTATGTTCATAAGACCAAATGGCCTTTGAAGTCTCTCCCAACTCTGAGGGTAGGTGAAAGAATAAGCACCATGCAATATTGCACCCCACCATTCAATTATGTGATCATATAGAAGTGATTGGCTATAGAATATAGTTTATAAAAGCATGTCTTTCCCTTCTTATATTTTCATCAAATATATTTAGTTCATTTTAGAAATGGTTCTTATTAAGATATTTTTGAAAAAGAAGCCATATGGGTGGATAGTTACTGACATATTTTTCTTACTGATATCTTTCTTCTGCCCCACATAGCTTTAGAATCTATCTCTCAGAAACATCAAAATTGTATTTCCTCGAGCAATAGCCTTTTCTGGGTATTGTTGGTCTGTCCCAGTTGCTCTTTCATTCTTAATTTTCTTTACTACCATTTCTATTTCCTCACATGAGGGACTATGATATTAGACTAAATATGGTAATTTTACTGTAATTGATAGAAAATATAGTTTGTTGCACAGAGTTGTTGTTTTTTTTTTTGTCACCAGTCCTCACTTTTTTTTTGAGTTAATGCTATTTATAGATAGTGTAAATATTCTAAGTCAGCAAATCAGCATTTATTAATCACTTACTGTGGACCAGTTACTTTGCTAAGAACTAGGGATTCAAAGAAAGGTATCAATGAGAAGCTCACATTCAAATGGGGGTGAAGGAAGCTACATGCAAACAACCATATGTACATGCAAATAACATATAAACACACACAAATATACACACATATATATGATTTACACAATGTAAATGGAAAGATAATCTCAGGGAAGGAGTTGGCTTTAAGGAGGATGTGGAAGGGCTTCCTTCAGAAGGTAGAATTTGAATAAGAAGTCAGAGAATCCAAGAGGGAGACATAAGCATTCTAGGCCTGGGGGACAGCTAGCAACAAGACGAGGAGGCAGAAGGTGTGTGTTCTGTCTGAACAACAGCAAGTAGCTTAGAGGTTGGATTATACTGTACATGGAAGGAAGTAATAAAGGGAAAAAAAAAAACTGGAAAGGGCTAGGTTGTGAAAGGCTTTAAATGCCAAACAGAGCAGTTTATATTTGGTCCTGGAGGTAAAAAGGAGCCAGTGGTAACTGATGAGTAAAGTGTGACAGGATCAGAGCTGTCCTTTAGGAAAGTCATTTTGTCAACTGAGCACAGCTTTAAAGTAGAATGGGGTTCTCAGTTCCATTTTACAGATGAAGAAGTGATGGTTGTACAGGGGAAGTAACTCAGTCCCACACTTCCTGATTCTAAAACCAACACTCTATTACAACATAATAGGTCAAGTTAGCCTGGAATAGTTGGGTATTATTGTATCAAATCAAGACCTTTCTTTATGGTAGTAAAAGTCTAAAAACATTGAAAACTTACTGACTAATTAATGGCTTAACAAATTGTGCTACGAGAACATAACAGAATATTAGTGCTCCACAAGCAACAACATATTAAAGAAATTCACACAAATCTGGAAGATCAGCATGAATTAATGCAAGACATAGGAATGAGAATCTGGAGAAAATTGTGTGTGTGTGTGTGTGTGTGTGTGTGTATGTGCGTGTGTGTGCATACACACATAATATAACACATTCTATGTTATTTTCACATATGAAATTATAGGTAATATATTTAATATATTATACAATTATATAGGGGCAAGGAGATGACCCAGTAGATAATATCAGACCTGGAGTCAGAAAGGCTCCTCTCCCTGAATTCAAATCTGGCCTCAGACATTTACAAGCTGTGTGACTGTGGGCAAGTCACTTAACTCTGTTTGCCTCAGTTTCCTCATCTGTAAAAGGAATTGGAGAAGGAAATGGTGAACCATGCTAGTTCTTTGCCAAATGCAATCATGAAGAGTTGGATAAGACTGAAAAACAACTAAACAATAATACATTTATTACATATTATTATACATATATATGTAATATTTATATTATATATTATATATGTATATATTATACTAGTATATATACATTATACTATACATATATTAATAGATACATTATACTATATATGTACATATATACTATATATTATAGTACAAATACATGTATTATGTTATATATTATACATATACTATGCTATATATACATATACATGTACATATATTATACTATATATACACACATATAAATTGTGTATATATACATATATATGTGTGTGTGTATATATATATATATATATATATATACATACACACACACACACACACACACACACACACACACACACACACACATACACACAAAACAGAAAGGCAACCAAGCTGACTAATTGTAATAAACAATCATGGAATAGGGGAAAAATAATGAAACAAGTTTCTCTCTTCTTACCAGGAATGAGAAGGGTGTAGAACAATAAATACACTATCAAACAATATTGTTTTGTCAGCCCCTGTTGATTAAGTTTATTTTCTTTGTGACAAAGTAGTACCACATCCAAAAATTACTATGGCAAAAAAGCATCAATAAAACCTTTAAAATGTGATAAAATAAAGCTCAACATGGTGATTTTTCAGGGGTACAGACTAATAACATAAAGAATAATGGCTGACAAGTCAAAACACCCAAGGTCTAGTCTCTGTTTTTCCATTCACTATGATCTGAGGCAAATAATTTCCCAGGCCTCGTTTTCTCCTCTTATCAAAAATGAGAGGATTAGTCTAAACAAACTTAAACTGTTCTTCTAGTCCTGACATTCGGAGATCTCTATCACTAATTGGGGAGAAGGAAGCAGATAGTGCCTTCAGGATAAGACAGAGGTCTGTATCCCCATTTCTCAGTAGTGGTAACTAAGACCAGCTGGGCCTACACATCTTTGGCTACAGTCCCAGGCATCTAGAAATGAGAAACTAGACAGTTTTGTTTTGATGTGCCCAATTCATCTAAACACTTAACGGCTGGGTCTTGAAAGCAGACCTTGATGTGCCGCTGGGGCAGAGAGGGAGAAAGCTTGAAAACAGATTGACGACATTCTTGTCAGAGTCCCAAGAATGATTCACCAAAGCCACATACAGACTTGCTGGCCTCCTGTGTGGAAAATAATTCTGTTTGTCCAGGCATGTGGCGGGTAGGGGAAAAGCCCTCAGCCCCTACCCGTGTGAGAAGGACTCAGAGCAAGGCTGTTGCAAAAAGAAAGGTAAGGAGGCTTGAAAGTTTCCCAAACTCTGTCCTTCCCATCACATATCTGGTCACACGTCTGACTTCCTGGTCTGAGGAGATGCTCAGTCTTCCCATATTTGACTAGGGGGATCCACTAGCAAAAATGTGACACCCTGGGATCCCAGCCCTTTGCAGGGATAAAGTCCTTGGGACAAATGACACTTGCACAGAGGACTGACAATTTGAAGGAAGAACTGTTTCAAATGGAAATTTATGAGCAACAGCCCAAAATTATGGCTCAGAGTTGAAGCCACTGCCAGACCCATGACTCCCCAGAACAAGGCAGACTTCTGGTCATGAAGGAAGCCAACACTAATGAACTAGGTCAGGCCTTCCTCTTCAGAACTCCAGCCCCTGGGACAGTTCTGTGGCCCTCAGGGTAAATTCTCCCCCCCACCCTCCACTTCTGGTCATCACACACAGGCACAATGGGATCACAAATTCAGAACTGGATGGACCTCACAATCCAACCCCCTATTTTACTGATGAAAAACTGGAGAATTTAAGTGACTTCCCTGAGGTCATTCAACCAAGTAACAAAAGGATTCAAACCTCTGACTCCAAATTCAGTGATCTTTCCACTATATCAAAAGTCTCTATGTATATAATTAAAATAATTGGAGGCATGAAGAGGAATAGACAGAGCTCAGAGATTAACAGTCTCCTACATGCCCAAGTCTCATTTACTCCAGTTTCATATACTCAACTCCTACAAAATCCACACCCTATATCTCAGCCCTGAATGACATACTACCTT
This sequence comes from Sminthopsis crassicaudata, assembly GCF_048593235.1. Lineage (NCBI taxonomy): Eukaryota > Metazoa > Chordata > Mammalia > Dasyuromorphia > Dasyuridae > Sminthopsis > Sminthopsis crassicaudata. Next base: position 485,092,416 of record NC_133618.1, on the reverse strand, counting down.
GTATTTCATGCTGTTCTTCCATGTGAGTCCACTTTATCTCCTTAGCCACACTTTGGGCAGGGTCTGTGCCTTATACAGCCCTGTCTCTCTCATGGTACAAAACATGGTAGGCCTACAGTAACCGTTGGTTGCATAATAGAAAAAACACTGATTTTGGAGTCAAGAAACTTGGGTTCAAATCTTGGTTTGCTATCTGTGAGAGTGTGAAAAATCATTTTCCTCAGACTTCTCAATTCTCATTTGTAAAAAAAAAAAAAAAAAAAAAAAAGGGGGGACCCTATCTCCAAGTTCTCCTTCACTCCTATGCCTATGCTCCCACATGGCTGACTCTTCCATAAAGGACCCTTGAACAAGCATTCATCAATGGTTTTACTGATTAAAAAAGAAAAACATTCATTGGATATACAATGGATTAGAGAATAAACTACTTTTTAAAAAAATCAGTCATCTTAATTGTATTAAGACAGAGATGTTCTTCTTAAAAAGAAGTTCTGGAGCTGGAATTTAGGTCATGCAATCAGTAAACTCAGATCCCAGCTCTGCTTCCTACCACCTATATGACCTTAAGCAAAGTCCTTTCTCTAATCTGGGGTTTAGTTCCCAGTAAATGAGTAAAATGAGGGTGTCAGACTCATCAATTGCTGGCAACCCATCCAGTGCCATATTTGTGGCTTCTATAAGCTGCATGAGAAACTATAACTAGAAAACAACAGACGAAATGGGACTTGGGCTGGAAACTCCATCTCCTGCTCATTTATAAAGTCTGTCAGAGTCCCGCTTAAAAGAATAGACTCCACCGGGGAACCTGAGGTTCTTCTGACTATGTAAGAGAAAAGGAAAAGAAGGGGAGAGGCAGGAGGGAAAGCCCAGACAGGCCAAAGAGGGTAGACCTATGGGCCCCTCCTTGCTTCAAAACTGAATTGTCCAGGAGGGGTGCAAACTAGAACAATAGGGCAACAGGAAGCTCTCTGGAGTCCAAGACAAATGGACAAACAAACCCTCCACCCTATACCTCTTCTTTTTTCTCTCCCTCTCTCTGTCCCTTCTTCTCTCCTTCTTTCTCCCTCCTCCCTTCCTCCTTCCTCTTTCTTTTTGTCTCTGTCTCCTTGTCTGCTGTCTCTGTCTCTGTCTCTCTCTCTCTCTCTCTCTCTAAAACTATAACAGCATTTTTTGCTTCTCTGCTTCCCTCCCCCACACTGGCCTTTCCAAAGAGCCCCAAAGGCAAGAACCTTCCTCCTTGCTCCCCCTCCTCCTTGCATTCCAACCCCTTTCTTTCTTTTGGCATTTCTTTTAGTGTCTCATATGCACTTTCCACATGACGTGTATCACAATTATCCATAGTTAGGTTTTATCCTCCTACTGGATTCTAACCAATTAGATTCTCTCTTTTGAATGTTGGATCACTACCAGTACCCTGCCTGGGGCTTTGCCCACAGCAGGTGTTTAATAAATGTTGTGTCTGTTAACTATATGATTGTGATCCACAAATTTCCAAGGCTAAGTAAGTCAGTAAAAGAAGCATGGAAGTGAAATGGGAGATACCCCGGGCTCTGGAAATGGCCTGAAGCACTTGGAGGCAGATACTGCTCTACATCAATAGGACCCTGGTGGACCCGTGCATTCTCCCCCACACATAACTATAGACCACCTAGAAGTAGAAGAAGGAACTGAGCATACCCGGGGGTCTATGACCAGGTAGGTGTGAATGTTCATCTCCTTCAGGTAGGTGTCTCTCTCCTGTCCATTCCCCTCCTCCACTTCATATGCTTTGTCCAGATGATTTAATGTGGCTTCAGTGATATGCACCCGGCTGCATTCAAGAATGTGGAAAAAAAGGAATTCAAACCACATATGCTTAGAATCCTTCAAGGAGGGTCTCTCAAACTAATTTAATCATACTGAGCCTCTCTGTATGGTGCCAGAGAAGCTACAGTTATTCAGACTCTGTGTCTCCATCCCCGTATCCCTACCATATACATGCTTGATTTGAGAAGGAAAAGGTGGTATCCTTGATGGATTGTGGTTAAAAACTGATGGTAAGAAGGAAGGGAGGGAGGGAGGGAAGAAAGAAGGGAGGAAGAGAGGGAGGGAAGAAGAAAAAAGGGAAGTAGGGAGGAAGAGGAAGAGAAAAAGAGAAGAAGGGAAGAAATAAGAGAGAAAGGGAGAGAAGGAGGGAGGGAAGAAAGAAGGAAGGAAGGGACAGAGGAAGGGAAGAAGGGAGGGAGGCAAGGGAGAAAGAGGAGAGAAGAGAAAGGAGGGAAGGAGAACTAGGCAATCACAAGGTCTAATTCATTCTCTTGCCCCTAGAAAGAACCACACCCTGTATCATCTTAATTTGATGGATATAGGATCACAGAACGCCAAACTGGAAAGGACCTTAGAGATCATTTAGTCCAATTCTTTCATTTTACAAATGGGGAAACTGAAGTCAGGTTGTTAAAAGATCTCCCCCTCACCAGAAAGGGAAATTATTCATCCTTTGTCCATACTCCTAACAACAAGAGTTTTCTTACTAGACTGATTTGGAATCATGGAATCAGACACATAGCAAGTCAGCATTAGAAAGATCTCTTGAAGGTTTGGAGAGACTTACATGAACTGATGCTGAGTGAAATGAGCAGAACCAGAAGATCACTATACACTTCAACATCAACACTGTATGAAGATATATTCTGATGGAAGTGAATATCTTCAACATAAAGAAGATCCAACTCACTTCCAGTTGATCAATGATGATCAGAAACAACTACACCCAGAGAAGGAACACTGGGAATTGAGTGTAAACTAGTAGCACTACTGTCTTTCTACCCAGGTTACTTATACCTTCGGAATCCAATTCTTAACGTGCAACAAGGAAATGGGATTTACACACATATATTGTATTTAGATTATACTGTAACACATTTAATATGTATGGGATTGCCTGTCATCTAGGGGAGGGAGTAGAGGGAGGGAGGAGAAAATTTGGAAAAATGAATACAAGGGATAATGTTATAAAAAAAAATTACTCATGCATATGTACTGTAAAAAAAATTTATAATTATAAAATTAATAAAAAAAAATAAAAAAGAAAGATCTCTTGATCCAAACCTCCCATATTAAAGAAGAGGGGAAGAAGGACTGACATTGGTCAACAGCAAATCAGAGCTCTTTTTCTTTTTCCTTTTTTTTTTTCCTTTTTTTTTTTCTGAGGCTGGGGTTAAGTGACTTGCCCTGGGTCACACAGCCAGGAAGTGTTAAGTGTCTGAGACCAGATTTGAACTCAGGTCCTCCTGAATTCAGAGCTGGTGCTCTAACCACTGCGCCACCTAGCTGCCCCCAAGTCAGAGCTCTTATCAATGAACCATGTCTTCAAATCCAGGCAAAAGACAAATGAGCTGGAGGCCACGCAAAATGCCCAGGAGCTGAAGGTCCAGATACCTATACTATGACAATGAGGGGAAGTGAAGCCCAAAGCCCCCCCCCCCTTTGCCTTATGGATGGTTCTTACCCAGGGACCCCAGCTGACTCCATCCGGTTGGCCAAGGAGACATCATGGGACCACACATCATACTGCCACTTTCGAAGGCCGATGACCCCACAGAGCACATTTCCAGAGTGAATGCCCACTCTCATGTTGATGTCTACACCTGTGGCTTCCCTCACTTGCCTGGGGATGACAGGAAAGTGTCAAAACCTCCTGGAAAACAGCAAGGCCACAATCAATCTCATGGCTCTCTTGGCTTCAAATCACTCAAGATCTTCTTTCATCCTAAATGGTATCCAAATAAGAAATCCAGCTACCCATGAATCAATTCAGAAGTATCTTTAGAAACTCTTTGGCTGTCCACCCAGGGATAGGTACTGTTGCAGAGAAAAGAGAAGGCAAACCTGTGCCTTTGGGGAGTTTACAGACTTGTAGGTTAGACAAAATTGATACACAATACAACTAAGAAAGAATACAAGATAGTAAAAACAAAGTGATTGTGGCAACTCCCTTTAGGATCCACCATTAAGGATCAACTCTTCCTCTGCAACTTAAAAGTATTAGAGAATTGTCAAGAACATCGAGATACAAAATAATTCACCCACAGTCATGCAGATAGTCTCAAAAAAAGAATCTGAATTTGAACTCAGGTCTCTGGACTTCCAAGACTAGCACTCAATTCCACAAGCCATTAATAAGATAGGGATAGCCTATCCCACTGGGCTCTCTCCTGTACTAAAGGTAAAAAACTGCTACAGGTCTGGCTCTATAGAATAAATGCTACAGGAGAAAAGAAGGATCCCTGGAAACAGTGATAGTCAAGGGAAACTTCCCAGAAAAAGTAGAATTGGGGCTAGATCTTGAAATAGAAACAGAATTTGAACAGACTCAGAGATCAGGAGGGGAAAGGGAAGAATTATGATTATTACAATTAAAAGTCCCAACTTTGACATGAACTTCCAAACTTGAAAGTAACAAAGTTCTTCCTACTGTCTGACCGCAATTCTTCCTGCTATGATTTAAGTAGCGTTCTTCAAGGAATCCACGTATAGCCTCGAGTTATTATTTCTCCTCTCTGCTTCTTGCTTTCCCCTATCTCATGTGGACTCTCCCATTGGCTCGGCACAAGCCTCTTGGCTCTGCCTGAGATCTGGAGCCAGAGAATCCCAGGGGGAGAGTCCCTCTGCCCCGGACACCCCAAGTACCTACTTGATGGCTTCACACATGTCAAGTCCCATCTTCACACAGTTCCTGGCGTGAGTTGGTAAGGACACTGGCAAACCAGAAACACAGTAATAGCAGTCCCCCAAAATCTTGATCCTCATACACTCATTTTCCTGCAAAGTAAGTGAGTTACTGAAGCCATGTGGCTAATTAGGTGGCCTGAACAAGACCAGAAACCAGCCTTCCCAAGCCCTGATCCAAAGGTTCTTCTCACCTGTCACTAGCAGCCTCTACTTCACCTCCACAGTAGGGAGCATGGAGCCTGCCTTGCCAGCAGAAGGGTGACTTACCTTGGCTATCTGATCAAACTTCCCAAAAAGCTCATTCAGCATCACCACAAGCTCCTTAGGGGAACAGTCACTGGCCAGACGGGTGAAGCCCACGATGTCAGCGTACAGGATGCTGCACAACCAAAAGCAGGCTTAGGACTGGGCAGCTGCCGACACGGCCCCCAGGCCCTCCGCAGAGATCTCCATGCTGCCGGGACTTCCCCATCACCCAGTCCAGGGGACTGACAGACCCAGATGGCAGCTCCTCCTAAGCATGTCAGCAAGCGTGAGGGGGCTCTTAGCTTAGGCCCCAAAGGGCACCTGGTTCTTCCAAAGAAAATTTAAACAGTTCCCAAACTGCTCCCAAATGTCAGACATATCTGACTCCTCTGTTAACAAAGTCATCTAGAAATCTTCTGGCCAGCTTTAGAGCAAAAAGGAACTTTAAAGATCATCCAAGCCAAGCCATGAGGACAGTGAGTTCCAGAAAATCATTTGTCCAAAGTCACATAACTAGAAAGAGAACAGAGATTGTAACTCAGGCTCAGGGACTCAAAAATCATCCCCAACTCATTTCTATGTGGCTCGGGAACATATAAGATAGAGAGTTTTGTGTATGAGGCTATTAGAAATACTCTTCTGCCTTTGGGGTTTTTTTTGTCTGATTCTATGGTTTCAGGGTATGGGAAAGTGTCTGTGAAGAAATTCACTGATGGAGATGGGCAGCATCAAAGGGAACTGCTGAGGCCTTTCTGACTGCAAGAGTACCCATCTACTCACTGTGCTACACTGTTTCTCATGTGCTTTGGCAAGGATACGGCTAAAATTAATTTGTATCTCCCGAACATAATGGGAATATTGAAAGAATACTGGAACGATGCCCAGAACAAACAGTGAGGGAATAAGTTGACTATATTCACTGTAATTAATTCCCAGTCCTATACCACCTTGCTCCTCTTGGCTCCCCCCTCCCATCCCTGCACATCAGAGGCTGTTTTCCAGACTGGATTCAGGTTCTGCTACCCTAGCTTCTTCTACCAACCAGATGAAGTATTCCAAGCTTAGTAGAAACAGCCTTTATTTTTTGGGGGGCCCCAACAAATTCAATTTGATGTTTATTGAACAATTATTGAAGACTTATTACACTATATTCAAAGCACTGTTTTTGCTACCTATAATGATAGAAAAGAAAGAGTCCTTTTTTCTCAATAATAATAATAATAAATAGTTATTATTTTTATCATTAATAACTAACACTGTAATACTTTTAGATTTACAAAACAGTTTCCATATCTTAGTTTCACACCCACCCTGGGAAACAAGTATTTTTACATTATCTCCAAAGATGAGGAAAGTAAGTTTTAGAGAAGTTTGATGATTTGCTCACATCTTGTATCTGAGACAGGATTTGGATCCAGAATTTTCTCACTCTAAGTCCTCCCTTCATCTCTATTATGCTACTCACTTGACCTAAAAAACTTTCACGCTACTGAGAAAAGTACAGAAATAACCATGACACAAAGGAGAATGCAATACATGCAATGGCTGATCCAAGCAAAGTGCTATAAGACATTTGAGAAGGAAACAATCACTTTCAGCTTCAAGGAAGGTTTCATGGAGGAATCAGCATTTGAACCAGACCATGAAGAAGTGAGGGGCAAAAACTGAGGGAGATGAACAGAGAAGCGCAACCAGGGGAACAGTGTGAGCAGAGTTTTAAAGATCTGAGTGGTCAGGAGGAGACCAGGGAGCAGCTTTGGGAACTGAAAGGGGAAAGGACAGGAGCAGCTGGAGAACACCCACATGGCTATAGTGGAAAGCACATGAAGGAGAGAGAAGGTGAAGATGAGGTAAACTGGAGTCAGATTATAGAGGGCCCCAGATGCCAGGCTTGGAATCAGAGGAGAAAGCAGGTTTTTATGAATTGGAGACATTTCCCCAATAATCCTTGTAGGGGAAGAACAAAACCCCTAAGCAACATACCCTGACTATATGTCCCATGTTCTAGATCCATGGATCCATGATGAGGAAGGGGAAGCAGCAAGAATTAATCAAAAAAGGTCCTGGATTTTCAATTAGGCTCCTGAATGGCTAAAAACCATGGGGAACACCTTTGGGGACTCAGATCCTCTCTCTGTGAAATGAGGACATGAGTACAGAAGTTCAGACAAACTGGGGACCTCTGGGCTACAGAAGGTTTAAAAGCAGCTAGGGCCTTCCCTATGGCTTTAACAGTAATAAGTACCCCCTAACTTCCCAGCCAACAATGCTAGGTCACGGTGGGGAGGTGTGACTTGTTCCATTTTGCCTGGACTGTTATGGGGTGGATGAGGTCATGTCTGGCTCAAATGCACCCACCAGGAAGGTATAGCATGCCTAATAACAAACATCTATGTTGTATTATGCCCTGTCCCATCCCTTCCATCACTATCCCATTCCTCAGACTTGCCTCTCAATCAGAAATGTAGGGGAGCCTCCTTTTGGGAGTCAGGGAGACTCAGAACATATATACAACTAACTTGCGGACTCCACTGCCATGCACTGCTGGGACTAGGGTTGATGGTGGGAAAGAGAAAAAAGTTTCTGAGACCCTTGTTTCAGAATCTGGTTTGTCTATTCTTATTTGCCAGGGCTCTGCATCTGACTGGGAGCTCTAGGATTTTAACATCTCTAGTGCAAAAATGGAGAAGAGACATGGATGAAAAGAAGAAAAGTGACTAAAAAAACTCTAGCACTGACAGTGAGGAACATTTGTTAACCACCTAGTATAACTTCAGCACTGTTCGGGGAAAGTGCCAAAGTTTAACTAAAACACACCCCATTCCCATCCTTTAAGAGAGGAGTTTGCTAGCACCCAGGAATATGAGTGAAGGAAAGCTTCTCAGTCAAGGCAGCATTTAAGTAGAATTTCAAAGGACAGGTAAGAATTAGTAGGTAATAATGGGCAGGGAAGGCATTCTAGGTCTCCTGCACCATATATGCCTCAGCTCCCTTCCCAATGCTAGAGATAATAATGATGTCCAGGTGAGCTGGAGCCCAGCGTGGGAGGAAGGGATCATCATGAGATAGGAGTCAGAAGCCCTGCAAAAAAGCTACTCCAAGTCTAAATAATTGACAATGAGGATCCATTGCTGGTGACAATGAGAAAAGAGGGAAGGGTTCAGATGGTCACAGATGGAACTGATGAAACTTGGTAACTGACTGCATGAGAATTGAGAGAAAGGAAAAAGTAAAAAATAATTAATTGCATAGTCACAGAATAGGAAACAAGGGATTTTTTTTAAGCTTTCTCAGAATTCCCAGCACTCCCAGTAAATAATAGTTGACTGACTGAAAGAAAAGGGTGCCACAGACTTATTGGGCTTAAAGTGCTGATAAGACATAGAGGTGAAGACATCTTGAAGGCCGTTGGAGAAAGGATCTGAAGTTCAAAAAAGAAGTAGGTCTACAGAGAGAGATGGAGAAATCACCTGCATAGAAGTGGTAGTTAAAACAATGGGAGTTGGATTGAAATGGTCAAAGGAGAGAGAGTTTAGGAAAAATCCCTGGGAAAATGCCTGCATTCATGGATAAGAAAAACAAGGAAGACACAAAAACAGGGTGAGGAAGGTAGGAAAGCCAGGACTGGTGTCTCTGAAGCCAAGGGGAAAGGGGCTTGTCAGTAAAATGGGGATGAGGAGCTACTCTATATCAGAGGTCTCAAACTCCTGACCAAAAGCCAAGAGAAACAGATTAAAATATAATTGGGAAAAGTTTAATAAAATAAAAATACAACACAAGATAGATAATGTTAATGTCAGGTTTCCTAAGTCAATCTGCAGCTGTTTGACACCATTTTACCACTTAACATCCAATGCTCTCCTCACTTATAAGTATATTATATATTTATAATGATAATGACAGGGTTTACCTCCTCCACAAAGCTCTCTCTTATTGTTCCAATCCCCTCTGTGATATCCCTTCACTGACTTCTAATAAAAATGACTATCATTCATTTTAGATTCTTATGCTGTACTGTCCTGACTGGTCTTTTCTCTCTTCTTTCTTCTTCTCTCTCCCCTTTGGCAATTTCATCCACTAATATGACTTCTAATTTACCCCTCCATGAAGATGACCCCAAAATCTATCCATATTTCTACCTTGTCTCTCCTCACAACTTAGTTACTCTACTAGATAACCTGCATCTAAATATCACGCTGGCATCCCAAACCCAACACATACAGAACTAAATTCAACATCTCTCCTAAAATTAATTCTCTCCTAATTTCTCTTGATGGAAAACTTGAAGTGGTCTTATTCCATTCTCCCTACTAGTTACCCACTCAGTTGCCCAGTCTTGTTATATCCACTTACAAACTATCTTGAGCATCCATTCCTTTCTTTCTCACTGTGACCACTGAAGTTCAGGGTCTCATCTCTTTTCATCTACAGCACTATAATATAAGCCTTCTACTTGATCTTCCTGATTAAAGTACCTCTCCTGCTCACTCTGATTCATCGTCCACCCCATTGTCCCACTGATATATTTAAGGTATTTCTCTGATGATCTCACACCTCTACTCCTTGTCTTCTGAATAAAACAGACTGGGTTCTGGCACTCAGGGCCCTCCATGACCTGGCTCTGAGTCCCTGCCCAACCTCCTCTCTCATAGGGCGCTCTCCACCAGCCCTCGCTGTAACCACACAGATTCTCACCTCACATTCTGGTGCCGCTTGACATAAAGGCTGTGGAAGTTGTTGTCGGGCATACTGCGCCTGTCATTGTTCTCCTTGAGCCGCTCAATGATGGCCAGCTTCATTCCCATGGAAATATGAGCTGGTAATACTGAGAGCAGCAGGTTCTCCTGAGGGCAGAGAGTTAGGGGATTTCAAAGAGGAAAAAGCCCCAGGGAGCATCTTGTTAGATACACACACACACTCTCACATCAGAATCAGAACAAGCACCTACTTAACAAGAGGCCAGGGCCATCTAGCTTCTGAACAAGAAGCTCCAGCAATGGGGAAACTCACTACCTCTCTCTCAAAGCAGCCTGTTAATTCTATAACTGGATAACTCTACCTAGGAAGTTCTTCCTCATAATGATCTGATTGAAGAATACTTTTTTTTTGGCTTTATATTTATTGTTTTATTTTATCTGGATTTCTTCTGCAATATGGCTAACATGGAAATACTTTTTTTATAACTTCACATGGATAATTGATATCAAATTACTTGCCTTCTCAAGAAGGAGGTGGGGAAGAAAGGATTGAGGGAGAAAATTTGGAACTCAAAAATTATTAAATGATTATAATTTTTACATGTAATCAAGAAAAATTTAACAAAATAAATAAAAATATTTTTTAAAAAATAATAACACGTCTAACTGCTCTCTCATATAACCATCATATTTCCTCAAGTTTTTTCTTTTCCCAAATAAATGACCCAAGTTTCTTGGACCAAAGGCTTAGTTAGTGTCATTATCAATGCAGCTCCACAGGGGTTTTCTATAAAGCACCCTTATGGCAAAAGAGAAGAAGATATGGTCTCACTTTAAGTCACCAGTTTTTAATAATTATCTAGCCCAAGTCCCAATTTTACAGATGGGATAATAAAACTCTAAGAGACTATAAGGTAAGTCCAGGGTTTACATAGTAAATTACATTCTAATTTGGAAAATGAAAATTATATGCATTAGACAAGTAAGGAACGATATATAATAAACTTTTCTTGAACATAATCAATACTCCCATATAGATATGGTGCTTATAATAAGAATATAAAAATATATATATTTTTAAAATAATAAGAGATATAGCCAGAGATAGCTGAAGAAGTGTTCTTAGAGAAGATGGGGTAAGAGCTGATCTTGAAGAATAGTTAGTATTAGGGCAATGGAAAGGCTGTCCAAGTTGGGGAAACCCAAAGGCAGGAATGTCTATAAAACAGCTAGGAAGAAAACAAGGCAGGTTGGAAGAGAAATTAAAGTAAGGGAAGAGAAGCCAATGGTCTCAAAGAAGAAGAATAGAGTGGTAGGTGGAATCTCTCAGAATACAATCTGGAGACCATCTCAAGCCGGGCAGCTGTTCCCAGATGTGCTTACCTGCTGACGCTTCTTGATCTTCAGTTTCCTTCGGATCTGGATGTACTTAAGGGTGTAGATGTAGAGGTCCTTGGATGCATCTTGCATTTGGGACTTGTGAAAGGCACCCATCAAGTTCCCACAAAGGAAAATGGTGGTGTTTGCCAGCAACTGCCAAGATGGGGAGTCCAGAGGGAAAGACAGAGAGCTCAATAGCTGTAACCTAGAACCTGACTGTCGAAGGCATGGGGAAAAACTGCCCCATTAGCAGAGAGACACAGCACTGGCCTAAGCCACTGCACACATCAAGAGTGGGAGGGTCTTCCCAACTTGTCTAAAATGCACAATCCCCCATTTCCAAATCTCAACATAAACTCAACGTAAAATCCTCCTTTCCAGCTGTCTTTTCTGAACAAGGGTGAGAAGCCATCTCCCACATTCTTTGAACATTCCCCTTGTTTAGGAAGAAGCTTGGAGTCCAGTGCCTCCTTTGATGGAGACCAAGGCCCAGAGAAAGTAAGAGATTCCCTTAAGATCATGCAGATAATTACTGGTAGAATCAAGACTAGAAACCCAGCTTCTCATCTCTTAGTCTGCTATTCTTTCCACTGCAACCCTCCAATTTAATTTCTCTAAAAAAATAAAATAAAATAAAAAATAAACCAAAATGTCTAAGTTTTGGTCAAGAAAAGAAGTACGGAACCCGCATCAGGGACAAGGAAGAAGTAATCTTTTCTGCAGAGGTCACAGCGTGCAATGGAAGCCCAAAGGCATGGAATGTTTGGAGCATACTGAAGGTGGAAGAAGGGCCATCACACAAGGCCTTGGCCCTGTGCATGACTGCTGGTATCGGTGGGGACTGGCCCACCCGCATCCCACCTCCCCGGGCAAAGCTGGCTCCAGGAAGGAAAAACATTTCTCTTGGTCTTGGGTTTCCTTTATCCCATAAATGACTAAAAATTAGCTTGGGAAAAATGTCTCAGTTGTAAGATACAATTATCTGCTTTATCCAAGGGATTTTTTTAAAAAGGTTTAGGAAGCAGGGACAATCATCTTCTATCTATGGCTTATGGCCACCACAGCTAGTGGTGGGTATGACAGTATGGGATAAAACAGTGTATACACACACACACACACACACGCGCGCGCACACACACACACACACACACACACACACACACACACACACACACACACTTACATACTCACAAAGGAGCCAGAGGCACACAGAGCCATGGAAACAGGAGTGAGGGGGCAGGGACTGGGGTCCCCATTCTAGCTCTGCTTACTAGTGACCATGGGGAAAGTCACTTCTCCGTGGGGTTTCATCTCCATGAGTCTAGCCTTAACACAAGACTTAGCACAAACAGCAGGCATGGTATCGATGTGTTATAATGAATGATACTCAATGCCATTTACCTTACTCACCTCATCGTGAAGATACAATAAGATAGCCATTAAGAATGTCCTTTGAAAATAAGAATATCAGCTATAATAATGCAAAGTTTTGTCTGAATATAGCCTGATGCTGCACATAACCAGGGGACAGAGACCATGAGCACCCCCTTTATTCTATCCTCACACCAGCAGAATTGGGGGGAAGATCTTCTGAAAAGGGGACTGCCTCTCCCTGCAATCTTGCCAAATCAGAACTTCCCCCAACCACAGAGTTTCTTCCTCTCCTGACACACAACACACATCCAGAAAACAGACAAGGCTGGCCGGCCATCCTGTGCCAATGGCTGCCCTACCGCCACCACTTCCCCCAACCTGACCAGGGCTGAGGAAGGGCTAGGTGTGTGGCTGACGAATGGCACACGTGCTCAAAGCTGGAAGGAAGTCTGCGGCTCAAACCCCGGGGTCTGCCAAGCTGAGTCAGAAGCAGTGCCTGATTTCTTCACAATCCCCTTGCCCCTTCTTGGTGGTCTTAGCCACTCCGAGGACCCTCCCAGGATACGTAATGGGAGAACAATGTCTCAGTCCCTATACGTAAACCCTACCTTCCCGTCCAATGTACTTCCATGCCCCTTCAGACCCCAAAGATAAGCAAGCACAAATCATGTTGATGAATTTTGACCAGAGCGAGAAGCAGGGCTGAATTCTCTCTCCTAAAGACCCCAGACAGATGTCCTGCCTAGAGGCTCCCCATCCGCACTGGCTGACTATCGTCCATGAAAACGAGTCCATTCTAAGTTCAGCTCAGTTACTGTCAAGTCCCTGCTGGAAACTGCCATACAATAAGAAGCCCCTGCCATGTCATTCCCTTAACATCCAGCTCACTCTCCATCTGCTCCACCTCCACACTGACTGCCTCACTCCAGCAGGGGCACCCTCCTCCATACCTCTCATCCTTGCCTTCTAACTCTTCCCTGTGTGATCTGTCCCCCATTAGGATGTAATTCCTTGAAAGTGTTTCTTTTTGCATTCCCAGCCCTTAGCACAGTTCCTGGAACACAATAAATGCTTAATAAATGTTCTAGAGACCACTCCTCCATATACTATCCAGAGATTCTAATCAGATCACTACTGCTCCAAGCAATAAGTGGAAATGACATAAGAACAAGCCTTGGCCAACTTCACCACTCCCTCCATTTAGTAGTTTCTTTGGATCGGCTTCCCAAAGTCCTGGGTCACTGAAGCCTGCTGTGCCATCAAGCACTTGTTGGGTTTCTTAGAGTCAAGAACCAGAGCTCTTCACGCTTGTATCTCCCCTAGCACTTAGCAGAGAGCCCTGCTCACTCTAAGCACTTAATACCTGAGTTTGTATTTTAGCTGCTTCTTACCTGGAGCACTACCTGTGAGCGGAGCGCTGCTGTGAACACCTCAGCCCGGACACCTAGCACGAGCAGATGAGACAGGGTAGACAGGACATTCACCACTATGGCCTCCTTCATCTCAAAAGGCAGCATGGTATATACAGTGAAGATGATGAAGAGAAAGAAAGGTACCTGGAGGAGGAAAACCTAGTGAACTCCAGCATCCTCAGAACTTTGGAAAGGGGGAGTAGGGAGTGGGGTTCCTAGGCCAAGTAAGGCCACAGGCAACTAACTGGGTGTTGGAATTAATCATGATTATTATGTCTAGGGATCAATTATCCTTCATGTCTGTTATGGAACTTAGATTGGAAGGGACACCCAGAGAACATCTAGACTGATCCCTGCTTTTTACAGAGACTGACATTAGAACCTACAGAGTTTAACTGTTTTGTTGAAAGTCACACAAGTACTAAGAATCAGAATCAGGATTTAAATCCCAGTCGTCCAGCTTTTTTCCACCAAGCCACTTTTGAGGTCAATAACAAGCGGGCATTTTCCTCCTCGTTGTTATGGAATTGCCCATTGCCATCACTGCAGAGAGTGGGCAAGAAGAAATGAAAAATAACAAGCCTCTAGACCTGAAAGCAAGACCATTTGGATCTTCACTCATCATTCTAGGAAAAAGCTTGGGTGAGGGAGGGAAGCTCTTGGGCACAAGAGGATAAAGTTATTAAGTGAATTTGAGACATTACCCAAGTTTTGTCTGTCAGCTGAGCACAGAGCACAGAGTCAGCTGATTTAGGGATGCTCTGTAATGCTCTGGAGCAGACCAGTAAAAACCATCCAGCTTCCCAATCAGCCTCCAAATATAGTTGCTTAGACCCCAAGATATCTTCATTGTGACACACTTCCCTTATCAAATGAGCTGTGACCAAGAACAGCACACAGAGCCAAAAAGAAAAATCTAAAATTTGTTGAGGGTTTTTTTTTTTTGTCATATTCAAGGGAAAGCCAAGTTTATTCATCATTTCCTACACATTGAAATATAGCTGGAGGCCAAAATTTGGGCCTGCCAAGTTTCACCCATAGTGAAGTTTTAAACCCCTAATAAACTCATGAGCTGGGAGACAGAACAGTTGACATACTAACACCTTCTATGATAACTGAAACTAGTTAAAATAGTCTCCTCCATGACAATGAGTTCCCCTGGGAAAGGATAATTATTAACACTCAGAAGGAAGCTGGGCTAGGGCTTGTTCACCTGGCCCAATGACAGGGCACAAGGCAAGAGCCACACCCTCTGGGGTATGGTTTGCATGGGGTAGTGAAAACATAGAATTTGGCTTACAAGGTCGTGGGGTTGAATCCTGTTTTGCCACCTATTACTTGTGCAACCATGGACAAACCATTTGATTTCAGCCTCATTTGTAAAATGAAGGAGATAGAATAAATGATTACTAAAGAGGAGCTTCTTAAAACATTTTACACTTGTGACCCTTTTTCACCTGAGAAATTTTTATGGGACCCCAGGTATATAAGTATATAAATCAAAAATGTACTGATAAATCATAATTTCACACTTAGTTATAAGACCCCATATGGGATCTCGACCCATATTTCAAGAGGCTTTGCTGTCAAGTTATCTTTTAGACTCAGCAGCCAAGTGAAACCTTTGTAGTTACCCTCTCAAATCCAAACCCAGGCTAAGAACCTTCCTGAAATCAGTGCCATAAGGAGGGCTCTCATTTTAAAATAATATTAGCCTGAGCCAAATTAAATGAGAAAGTAAATTAATCCCTCCCAACTTTGAATACCATAAACACACACAAACTACCTAACAATCTGCAGATTCTCCTTACAGCTTCCTTCTCTCAGTGTGTATAATTGGGAAGGGATAGTTGTTGGGGTTTTTTTTTTTTAATATAGACCCCCTAGTCACTTTTTTCTTAAGGAATAAATCAATATGGCATGTTAGCTAAGTCCCATAATTACAGAATGTCTGAGTTATAAGGGATATCTCAGAGATAATCTGGTCTAACCCCTTCATTTTACAGAGGGAGAGGTACACAGAAATAAACTAGCTTACACAAGGTCTTCAGGAAATTAGTGACAGAGCCAGGCACAGAACTCAAATGTCCTTTTCCCCAGTCTAACATTGGGTCCAAGTCATCTACTGTCTCTCTCCATCTGGCAGTGGGATCCAGAGGTCTTGGTCCCATAGTTACCTGCTCCCACACATAGGTTTTCTCATCTCTTGAGTCGAAGATTAAGACGAAACCCAGGGTCAAGAAGCAAATCCAGATGATCACAGCAAAGAATTTGAGCCATTTCTGAAAGAGGCACTCAATGTATACCAGCGCATAAATGATTGCAAACAGAATAAGCGTCATGAATGCCGTCACCAGGAAGGGTTGGTGTGCAAGGCGGTTCTGGGAGCCAGACAAACAAAAATTACTGTAAGCAAAAATTACTGTAAGGATTCATGTCTTATTACTGTCTTCTCTCTAACTCCACCTCCTCCATGAAGACTTTCTCTATGAGCCCAGCCCATTAATACAACTGATGATCTTCAACTTCTTTATAAGCTAAATTCCTCCTGATGTGTGTGGGAAGGGGTGAGTTGTTAGGGGAAAGGGAGTTCTACACTATGAAATAATCAACTGCTTCAGGAGGATGGACCATGTTTCTATACATTCAAGAAGAAAAATGAAGATGATACTTCATTTCTCAGCCTCAGTTTCCAATCTTATTTCTAGTGTCTACAGATATAAGTACAATACACATTTCTTTTAGGGGTAAATAAGAATACTTTTGGTCAAATGGTCTAAAGACCTTGGTCCTCAAAACATTAACTAAGGTTAGTGGGATGTAATGGCCTAACTCATATAGAAGAAAGCTTCTTCATTCCCTACCCCATTTTATTGCCTTTACTCAGCTTGGAAAGACAGTGCAGTGAAGAGTGCAAGATTTAAATTCTGGCAGAGTTATTCACTGTCTCAGTGATGATAGAAAAGTTACTTCCCTTTCATAGCCTCTCCAACTGCTTTACCATTTTTAGATTTACAAATCATTACTTGCAACTACCCTGTGAAGTAGTAGTTTATTATTACTCCCATTTAACAAATAAAGAAATTGAAAACTTTATTGATAAAAGAAATCTCTGTACTACCAATCTCACAGTGTGAAGAAAACACTTTGTGGACTGCTCTTCTAAATTCCTTCTAAGAGTCTCATGTCTTATTAACATCAGGGACTTTTCTCTGACAAGGTCCAAAGCCTCTCTAGAGTGGAGGCAGATGTGATTTCCAGAACTGACCCAGATAAGAGCGTGGCAGCCAACAACTCTCTGGGAGACTCCTTCCTGAGGGCACTCAGCCTCTGCCTCAGAGGTGGGGAAGGGACCTACTTCCAGTCTTGTGATCGATTTGTACCAAATGAAAGGAGCAATTTTCAGCTTGGAGGTCCCTTACAAAACTGTCCTGATCCACATCTTCTCTCAAATAGTGACTACAAGGGAACCAATAAGCACTAGAACTCAGGCTACCCAGGCAAGATTTATACTTCCTCCTATAATAACCACTATAAAAACTCCCTTTTGCTGAGGGTCTTTCTTCTAAGACACTGTTATCTCTTTGTAGGGCATCTCCCAGTGAACCCTTCCAGATCTGTCCCTTACTAAAATATATGGCCTCTGATGAAATTAAAACTATTTCCACTCATTTGAAAGAGTGTTCCAAATCACTATTGATCAAAGAAATTCAAATTAAGACAATTCTGGGATACCACTACACACCTATCAGATTGGCTAAGATGACAGGAACAAATAATGATGAATGTTGAGGGGATGTGGGAAAACTGGGACACTGATACATTGTTGGTGGAGTTGTGAAAGAATCCAACCATTCTGGAGAGCAATTTGGAATTATGCCCAAAAAGTTATCAAACTGTGCATACCCTTTGACCCAGCAGTGCAACTACTAGGCTTATATCCCAAGGAAATACTAAAGAAGGGAAAGGGACCTGTATGTGCCAAAATGTTTGTGGCAGCTCTTTTTGTTGTAGCTAGAAACTGGAAGATGAATAGATGTCCATCAATTGGAGAATGGTTGGGTAAATTATGGTATATGAAGATTATGGAATATTATTTTTCTGTAAGAAATGACCAGCAGGATGAATACAGAGAGGCTTGGAGAGACTTACATCAACTGATGCTGAGTGAAATGAGCAGAACCAGGAGATCACTATACACTTCAACAAAAATACTGTATGAGGATGTATTCTGATGGAAGTGGAAATCTTCAACATTAAGAAGATCCAACTCACTTCCAGTTGATCAATGATGGACAGAAACAACTACACCCAGAGAAGGAACACTGGGAATTGAGTGTAAACTGTTAGCATTTTTTGTTTTTCTCCCCAGGTTATTTTTACCTTCCGAATCCAATTCTTCCTTTGCAGCAGCAGCAACAACAACAACAACAACAACAAAATTCGGTTCTGCACATATATATTGTACCTAGGATATTCTATAACATATTTAATATGTATGGGAATGCCCGCCATCTAGGGGAGGGGGAGGAGGGAAGGAGGGGAAAATTCAGAACAGAAGGGAGTACAAGGGATAATATTGTAAAAAATTACCTATGCATATGTACTGTCAAAAAATATTATAATTATAAAATTAATTTTTAAAAAATTAAATATATATATATGGCCTCTAACAAGTCATTCAACTAATTCCTCAAAGTCTCAGATCCCTTGTCCACAAAATGGGGATATTCTTAATTGAACTACTGAAGTCATAGGGATCATTGTGAAGAACTGAGATAACTGCTTTATATGAGTTGTTTTTATTATTATTAATGCACTGTACAAGAAGACATGGATATATGGGTTGAAGTCTGCTCCACTGTTAGAAGCGTATACATCCATGAAATTACAGTCCTTGAAGCCTTATTATTTATCACTGCTGTTTTTACTGACTGAAATTGACTCTTTACCCGCAGTCCCAATCAGAATGCTACGTGCTGAACAAGATATGTTAAAAAATGCCAGCCAACCTCACTTCCCTCTAAGGATGAGAAAAAGCAAATAATGGATGGTGGGGGTAAGGGAGATGGAAATTCATAACATTTATTATTCATAAATTCATGCATTTATAATTCATAATGTAGGATTTAGAATAAAAGGAACTTAGAGATTAGCTAGCTGATCCCCCCTCCAGTTTTATATAAATGGAAACTGAAGAGCTTAAAGTTATTTGCCCAAGAAAGTAGGAAGCAGCAGGACTGGGATCTGAACCCAGCTCACCCAACTCCTCTCCTCTGCATATAAAGTTCTTCCCATTATGAAGTGAATTACTTAAAAATCAAAAAGCAAGGCAGCGTCAGAATGAAGACCAAAACCGAAGGTCCTGATTCCCAGGCTGCTGCTTATTCCTTAACAGACAGAAGAGCAAACACAGTAGAATGCAGACCAAGGAGAGGAAAGGAGGCTGCTCCCACTGAACCAGGACCTCCCATCACCTCTATCTCATTAGATCATACCTCTGCATTTTCAAAATTACCCCATCTATTAATTCATTTGGTCCAAATAAAAATTCTGTGAAATTGCCAAGGCAGGAATCCTTATCCTGGGATGAGAGATTTAGAGATGGAAGAAACCTTAGAGATCATCCAGTAAAATCCTCTCACCATGTGATAGGTGAGGAAACTGAGGTCAGTGGAATTAAATGATTTACTCAGCATGACATGGGTATGATAGCAGTACTAGGGTCTGAACTCGGATGTAGACCCTATGTCCCCTACGTAAGTTACCACAGTAGACGCAGCAAGTACTGGGCCCAGAATAAGGGAAAACCACAGTTCAAATTCAGCTTCAGACATTGTGTAATCCTGGACCAATCACTTAATCTTTGTCTGCATCAATTAATTCAACAGTAAAATGAAGATAGTAATTGCATCTACCTCCTGGAGTACATAATTGGAGTTTAATAAATGCTTGTTCCCTTCTTTCCCCTTCCTTTCCTCATTTCACAGGGGAGGAAAGGGAAACTAAGAGACAGAACGTGACCACAGTCACAGAGCTAGTTTGCTGGTGGATCCAGAACTAGAACAGAGGACTCCCAATTACTGGACTAGTCATTTTCCGACCAGCCCAACCAATCCACTCACCCCATGGAGGAAGGCAAGAACGATAAGGATGACTGAGAAGATGATGGCAATAGAGAGGAAGATGAGCAGGAGAGGGTAGTGTTGGCTCATGTGGTGGAACTGCTCATAGCGGGAATCTTTGCTCTTCCACTCCTCATCCTCATTGAGGAAGTATTTCCCCTTGGTGGGCATCCTTTCTCAACAAGGTGTCTACTTCATCCACTGTTCAAAAGGGGTTCTAGGAAGAAAAAAGGAGCCCTGCTGCCCCAGGCACATCAGTCTCAACTTGAGCCACAACCTGCAGCAGTTCCTAGGGACCAAGGACAAGAAGGCTGAGGAAAAGAAGTATGGTGCTTAACTGAGCTTGGAGGGAAGGGCTGAGGAGCCAGCACAGACCTCACTCCCCGCTACAGGCTGGAGGAGCATCTTTAATTGGTCTCAGGTACTTCTAACCATCTCTCCGGCAGGCTCCTGTTGTTCCAACTGAAGCTGCAGATGTCACTTGATAGATGTTAACAACTGCAAAAACAGAAGACAAAAAAGAGTTTAATTAGGCTGGGAGAGGGAGGAGGCTGAATCTTCTCACAGACCTTAATTCTGAAGTCAGACACAAGGTTTGGACATCTACAGAAGTGAAGTCACAATTCTTAGATATCCACAAACCATGGAATATATGTAGGTATATTCAGTGATAAAGACTACAATGAAACTCAATTTGAAACTCTCCACTTCACATATTGATTTAGAAAAACTGGGGCAGCTAGGTGGCGCAGTGGATAGAGCACCAGCCCTGAATTAAGGAGGACCGGAGTTCAAATCTGGCCTCAAACATTTAACACTTCCTAGCTGTGTGACCCTGGACAAGTCACTTAACCCCAGCCTCAGGGAAAAAAAAAAAAGAAAAAAGAAAAACCACAAATCTACGTTATTTATGTTGTATTATATTTTTTATTTATCTTGTTAAACAATTCATTTTAATCTAATTCCCAGCTAGTTATGAGTTTGATACCTCTAGGTAGAGGATCTTAGCTATGAAGTTCAACTTCCTTGGACAAAAATAAGGAAAATGCAGTGAAGAAAAAAAAATTCAGTGACAGAGGCTGGACTAAAACACAGGTTTCTAACTCCTAGGACACTGTTCTTCTGACCACACCAAGAGATAATGTTCTCTCCTTTCCATGGTCACATCTGGCTTTCTAGAAACTTAGCAAAAGTGTTTATGGTAATCACACCCTAGGTCTGGCTGTGGCATCTGAACTCATAGACAAAACATCACTTCTTGGCTCTCTTAAACCCACTCATCTTAAAGGTTCTTCCACTGAAGACTTCTCTGACCAATCTCATCCACACTGAATTAGAATTCTTTCCTAAACTTCCTCGGCCCTCTCAGTCCATACACACAGTTCAATATCTAATTACATACAATTCTGCATCTAAGTTTTATATCTATGTGGCAGGTGAAAGATGAAGTGCTTCAGGAAACAAAGATTTGATCTTCCAAGCTTATAGACTTATTAAGCAATGAATGTTAATTGTTCAACAACCCGTGACCAGACCTCCTCAATTTAGGCTAGACTTCACTGAATACAGAGAGACAGACTTTTATATATTAAAACAGTTAATCAAATAAGCCAAATTAATTTTTAAAAAACCAATACCATCTTAGAGAATCTGATCTCTAATGGGATGAAAGATTAGGCTCTTTCCAAGTTGGGAGGAACAGAATGAACAGGCGCAATCCCCTGAAATCAGGAAAGAAGGTGTCCCACTACCCCCTCTCCCAAATGTCTCTGAATAATCAAAGGAACATGGAAAGAGTAACTGACCAATTAGTATGAGGCCAGATTTCAGATAAGACACATGTGTTGCTTGAGATATACAATTGTGAGAAAATTCCTTCCATCAATCTTTGGATCTCACTGGGTTTTTGGTCAAGATAACCTCCGACCTCAGCTAAGTATCTCTGAGCTGCAGATAAAGATGTGTCAGCTCCCCAGTCACGCAGTGTTGGGATCAAACATGCAATAAGGTTTTCCCTCAATTTTTAAGATTGAGTAAAGTTTTCTCCCAAGACAGAAATTGGACTAGGCCTATAACTGCACAGAAAAGGAATCATGCTAGCTCTAGAACTGAGTCACAAGATGAAGATAGTGTACTTCACTCAATTCCCACAATGAGGATGACTGAGACGATGATGGCAATAGAGAGGAAGATGAGCAGAAGAGAGTAGTGTTGGCTCATATGGTCCCTTGCTGTCCTAATCTCTTCAACTCCTTCAATTGTTTTGTTTTTGTTTTGTTTTTTGTATTTTTGTTTTTCATTATTATTCTAGCACATCTAGGCCAGAATCTAGATCTTTTTCTCTCCAATTCAACTGTGAGTTCCTTGAAGGCAAGAGCCATAGTCTTTACGTACCACATACTATCATAGATCAAGACCTGGAGGGAACTTCAGATGCTTCCTAATTCAATCCTTTCACTACCCTGATGAGAAATCTAAAGCCCTAGAAAGTGAATGATTTTGCCAGTGGTAGGGCAGCTAGGTGGCGCAGTGGATAGAGCACCAGCTCTGAAGTCAGGAGAATCTGGATTCAAATCTGGTCTCAGAGGGGCGGAGCCAAGATGGCGGAGAAGGTACACGCTAATCATTATGTAAATCTTACTCTCATCAGAAGAGGCTCAAAGAGTAAATAATTATCATATTTGTTTTTCAGAGAATTCTCTCTCACCTCATTAAAAGGGGGGAGAGGAAAAGGGAAAAGGAAAAGGAGAATAAGGGAAGGGACGTGGGGAGAGGGATACTAAAAAAAAAAGGGGGGGAGGGCTGCGCGTCACAAGGGGGGTCTATAAATTAAATATTGGGGAAGGGGTTCAGGGGGGTCAAGGGAAAAAGCATAATCTGGGGATAATACGATGGCAGGAAATACAGAATTAGTAATTTTAACTGTAAATGTGAATGGGATGAACGCTCCCATCAAACGGAGACGGATAGCAGACTGGATCAAAAATCAGAACCCTACAATATGTTGTTTACAGGAAACACACTTAAAGCAGGGAGATACATATAGAGTAAAAGTAAAAGGTTGGAGCAGAATCTATTATGCTTCAGGTAAAGCCAAAAAAGCAGGGGTAGCTATCCTTATCTCAGATCAAGCAAAAGCAGAAGTAGATCTCGTTAAAAAAGATAAGGAAGGAAAATATATCCTGCTGAAAGGTAGCATAAATAATGAAGCCATATCAATACTAAACATATATACACCAAGTGGTATAGCATCTAACTTTCTAAAGGAAAAGTTAAGAAAGTTGCAAGAAGAAATAGACAGTAAAACTATAATAGTGGGAGATCTCAACCTTGCACTCTCAGATTTAGACAAATCAAACCACAAAACAAACAAGAAAGAAATTTAAAAAGTAAATAGAACATTAGAAAAACTAGGTATGATAGACTTTTGGAGAAAACTGAATGGCAATAGAAAGGAATATACTTTCTTCTCAGCAGTTCATGGATCCTATACAAAAATTGACCATATATTAGGACATAAAGATCTCAAAATTAAATGTAGGAAGGCAGAAATAATAAATGCCTTCTTCTCACACCACAATGCAATAAAAGCTACATTCAGTAAAAAGTTAGGGGTAAATAGACCAAAAAGTAATTGGAAACTGAATAATCTCATCTTAAAGAATGACTGGGTGAAAGAGCAAATTATAGAAACAATTAATAATTTCACCCAAGATAATGACAATGATGAGACATCATACCAAAATCTGTGGGATGCAGCTAAAGCAGTAATAAGAGGAAATTTTATATCTTTAGAGGCTTATTTGAAGAAAATAGAGAAAGAGAAGATTAACGAATTGGGCTTGCAACTTAAAAGGCTAGAAAAAGACCAAATTATAAACCCCCAACCAAAAACTAAACTTGAAATACAAAAATTAAAAGGAGAAATCAATAATATTGAAAGTAAATCTGCTCTCAGACACTTAACACTTCCTGGCTGTGTGACCCTGGGCAAGTCACTTAACCCCAATTGCCTCAGCAAAAAAATAATAATTGATTTTGCCAGTGGTCCTAGAGGCAGTCACTGGAAAAGGCTACATTTGAGCTTGGGTCCTCTAACCCCATTTTCACTTACTCTAGCACAGAGATAAAATGGACAGAGAATAGTTCAGTGGGTTATTATTGATTTAACTAATTGATTTACTTTGGGGAATTCTCAAGTACAACACCTTTTTAATCAGTTCCATTATTATAATACTGTAAGTCATTCTAAGATTTAATTTTTAGAGTAACTTAGACACTTATAGTCCTATAACTAAGAAGCCCCAGAGATGAATTTAAATCAAGAAGTCAACTTCTATTCAATTTAGGTTCTCTTTCCTGAGCACATAGTTGGGCTCAAGCCTAGGAGACACAAACATATAAGAAGCACTGCCTGCTCTCAAGGACTACCTGGCTCACCATCTTCATAGCTCCTGCCCTTATACTAAAGAGACTAGACTAATTTCCTTTCCTACCCCCCTCAAACCCATGCCTCTTATGAACTTTCCCACTTCTGTCAAGGGTGCCATCATCTCTCTCATCACCCAGATTCAAATGTTCAATGTCATCTTCAACTCACTTTATACAGAGAGCCATATTTTTGTGCATTAAACCAATTAATCAAATAAGCCCAAATAATTAAAAGAAAACAATACAACTTTAGGAAATTTGATTTCTAATAAGGAAAAAGAATAAGGACTTTCCAAGTTGGAAGGGACAGAGTGAACAGATGCAATCCCTTCACCTTATATATACAATTATCTCCCAAATCTTGTTGTTTTCTATCTCCGGAATATTTTTTCATCTGCCCCTTTTTTCTCACCCTGTTTCAGATCCTCATAACTTCTGAGTGAAAAAAATTAATTTGAAAAAAAAAAAAAGAAAAAGAAATTCTCTATAAGCATCTGCTCAAAATCTAACCCAGCAAAGCCTGATGACCTGGACTAACCAGCTAAGAATCTCAATAATGTCAGATGTCACTGAAAAGATTGTTCTTAGCCTCAGCTCTATGCTCACTCAGAACTAAGATTGGGCATCAGAGATTCCACTGCCACAATATGTCACCTTCCAGAGCTCAGGATCACAAAATTGGAGTTGGAAGGAACCTTTGAGATCCTCTGATCTTACAGAAGAAGAAACTGAGGTCCAGAAAATTAATCAATTAAACCAAGTCATATATGCAAGTCCTACCTCAAAATTGTTTTTCCCTTTCCTCTCTTGACCTTCTTCCATCAATACTCTAAAGAAAAAAAATTTTTTTTTAAATCAACTGCCCTTTCTTCCTCCTTTTCTTTTTTCCTGATTTACCCTCCCCCTCCCCAAATAAAATTCCAAATAGGGGGGAAAAGGAAAACACAGATTCAAAGGCACAATAATCAAAGTGTTTGCAAGTGCTGCTGAAACTGGCAGTTCAGCCCCTGGTCAAACACTCATCCTTCAGCATTCATGAAAAGGGCTTCCATAGCAACCAGGGTAAGAGGAGAAAAACTGCATTGAGAGATGAGTGACAGGGTTCTCCCAAATGACAAGCACTCTCAGAATGAAAGCTGGGAAAGGCCAGGAGAGAAAGCCACCTTCTTTTCCCTCTTCCCAGTCTATGGTACGGCCTAGAGTGGGGTGGAAGCAATGTAAGACTTAAGAAAGTTTGATAACATGAGCATAGCTTCTTCACTCCTCAATTACCATCTCCATGGTTGCCCTTGGCTCTTCTCCCAGGAATAATCCCCACCACACCCCTAACCCTGAGCTGGCAGCTAAGTCAGATTAGAAAGTGGAAAACATTTTTATTGCTGAGAAGGGGCATTTAACTACTCTCTGAACATACCTGGCTAACAATAGTGTCGCTGTCCAGAAATGATCATGAAAATACTTCTTAAGACCACTAGAGCTAGAAGGAACTTTACAGATTATCTGGACCAGCTTCCCACCCCATGAAAGAATTCTCCTGATATCATCTAGCCTTCCAATGACCAGGAGCTCACTATCAAAGGAGAAAGTCTAGATAGAATTCTGGTAGCTAGAAAGTTCTGGTTTAATTGTATTCTCCCCTATCCCACATACACACCACCCATTGTTCTTAGTGCTGTCCTTCACAATCACACAGAACCAGTTCGATTCTTTCTTGCACACAATTGCACCTCTGGTCTTTAAGGACAATCACCAGGTCTACTTCCCACCAATCCCAAGATCTTCCTTTCTCCATACTAACCATACCCACAGATGAAACCTGACCATGCTGGCTCCACTTTCTAGTTGGTCAGCATCCCTCAAAGGCATAGTGCCCGTGGGGTTCATTTGTACAACACTTTTAACTTTTCAGGGAGTTTTCACATCTGTGACCTCAATGGAGACTTACAACTGTTCTATGAGGCAAACAGTACAAGGACTAGATGGAGAAACTGAGGCACAAAGATTAAGTGGTCACAGATTCACAAACTGTCAAAGTTGGAAGAGAGCTTAGAGACCATTTATACTATTCCCTCTCATTTTCTGAGGGAAAGAATATGATTTATTCAGAGTCCCATAGGTAGTGTCGGAACCAACACTAGCATCTGGATTTTTTGACGTGCAGTCTTTAGCATCCTTTCTACCAGCCTTCTTTCTCTCAGAGTATACTATATATACAAGTAGATTGCAACCTCAGCTCAGAAACTCTAATTTGCCTGTGTGGGAACACGAGCTAGCATTCACACAGCTTTAAGATTTATGAAAGCATTGACATTCATTATCTCATATAAGTCTCCCATCATCTCTGGATTGTATCCTGCCCAGTTTACAAGGGAAGAAATTCAGCCTAAATGAAGTGACGTACCTTAATCACACCTTGTAAGTGATGGGCAGGGAATTCAAAGCCAAATCTCCAATAAATATGAATGATACATTCTTTCCCTTATGCTCCATAATCATAGTTGGTCTTTATGGAAACCATCCCCTCCTGTTTCTCCAGATGGCCAAAGCCATGTTCTGAAAAGATCTGAGACAGCTGGATTTGTACTAACCACTTCTGGATTCTCAATCAAACTGCCCTTTGCCTAAGAAGCTCCGGGGCCCTGTATAAGGCAGCAATCCTTTGGCCTGAAAGCCACAACTAAGTTGTGCAGCTAACTTGTTGCAAAGCAGAAAACCTAATCCACTCTAACAATACCCTACAAGATTTTTGCAGCAGCTCCCACCTACTAAGTATAGAACAATTTCAATTACTCAGTAGGGTTAGAGGGTCCTATCCCAGGTAGGTCACCAGGGAGCCCCCAAAGTGACAGTCTCACCAGGTTTGCAAATGTCACCATCACCCATCATCACAGAACTTTGTAGGGAGGGTTCTGGACCAGAGAAAACCAAAAGATACAGGTGGCGAGAAGAAACAACCAGGGAACAGGGATGTAGGGGGGGAAAGTTTCAAGTAGGTTTATAAGGCAATCTCCAGACAAATGTCAAGATGTCGGTCCCACAGAACATTCTCTCAGCAGGGCAAGGAACTCAGGAAAGCAAAATATAATCACCTGTCAGAAGCCAATTGGTAAGGAATCAGTAGGATCTCTCTAGAAAGTAAACCTGGCTCACTGTGGGCTGGCTGTCATCTCCACGCAGCATATGTTGCCAGGTTTCAACCCCATGGAAGAAAATGCTTTTCCCAGGTTAAAGCTCATCACCTCTAATCTCATCATACTACTGATAGCTGAAGACTGGGTCTCCTCTCCATTCTGATTAGAAGGCTACAGGGTGGAGTACCAAACTCCTCTCTCTCTCTCTCCTCTTTCCTTGTCACTTTTTCCCTTCTTCCCTCTCCTTATCTCTGTCCCTGTCCCTCTCTCTCTCCTTCCCCCTCTCCTTTCCTCCCTCCTTTTTCTCCCTCTCCCTCTCTCTCTCTTTCACATCTCCCCCAACCTTTCCTGCCTCCTTTTGCATCCTGCCTCCATTAATTTCTTGAGGGTGAGAGCCATCTTTCTTTTCATTAATTGTATCCTCCGTGCTTAACACATAATGCCTGTCACATAGTAAGTCCTCAATAAATGTTTACTGGATTGAGTCCAGCTGGGGAAAGATACTGAGTGATATCCAATCATTTGATATAAACCATTTTAATCACATTTCACTTCATGCATTTATAAAAACATAGCCCTTAAAACAAACCTTTCAGGGTTAGGTGTGTGCTACACCAATTAGAGAGCTCATTGTTACAGTTTTAGGATGAACATTCACACCTTGGAAAAGAGCAGCACCACAAATCAGGACTTGATTTACTGTTCTGTTAATTGTCAAGTCTTAATAAAGTGGTGGAGAACATATAAATGCAGCATAACAGTGTGTTTGGGATATAGTTTGTCTCTAGAGAGCCATTAGTAACTATTTGCCAGCACACTCCTATATAACATCCGTTAGAATTATAGAATCATCTAGGTGGCACAATGGTTAGGTCGCTGGGTCTAGAGTCTGGAAATTTTGCTGTTCTTTCATTTTCAGTCTGACTCTTCAAGAACCCCATTTTTTGAAGGGAGGAGTGGTTCTTGGCAAAGATACTGAAGTGGTTGGCTATTTCTTCCTCCAGCCCATTCCAGGTGCAGAACTGAGGCAAACAGGGTTAAGTGATCTGCCAGGAATACACTGCTAGTATCTGAAGTCAGATTTGAACTCATGAAGATGAGTCTTCCTTATTCCAAAGGTGGTGTTCTAGTCACCGTGCACCCAGCTTCCCCAGAGTCTGGGGAACCCGAGTTCAAATTAGGCTTCAAACATTTACTTTTGTGCTCCTGGGTCATTCATTTAGCCTCCATTTACCTTAACCCATTGGATTAGGAAACAACAAAACAATCCAGTATTTTTGCCAAGAAAGCCCACGGACAATAGTGGTATTGCTCTGGTCCACAAAGTCACAAAGAGTCAGATACTACTGAACAACGAGAACATAATGGTAAGCTTCCTGAGGGCAGGAATGTTTTGGGTTTTTGTCCCTTTCACCTAATATTAGTAAGAGTTCAATAATTTTTTTTTAATTTTAATAGGCACATACATTAGAGAACTTTTTTAAACAAACATTTTAAAGGCTTTTCAAATGTAATTCTCTCACTGGAGTTTTTTTAACCAACAAATTCCATTTATTCTCCTCCCTCCCAAAACCTGGCTATCAGTGGATGGGGAACAAAATCAAACCCTCAAGTCTCTGTCTCTAGAGGATGGAGGCTGCAGCCCAAAATCGGGGAAAGAAGAGATTAAGGATGTGATCAGGAGCCTGAGAGCAAGGCAGAATGGCTTTTTCATTCTCTTCACCTAACCAGCGTTTTCACAAGTAGAGTGCAGAGATGCACCAAAGCCACCCGTGCCATCGTGGGAGCTCACTGTGGGAACGAGATGAGAGCACAGAGAGCCACAATACTCTTCTCCTTTTAAGAAGACCAACGATATTCTAAGTGAGCCATGTCTTCTCCAAGTGGATTTAGGTGAAGCAGTTGCACAAAGTCAGCAGCCTCTTTGACAGTCACTGAAGCTGGGCAATGCCAGGACTGAAGATGGCCCAGAGGGCACGGTGCCCGACCAGAGATGGCTTCAGCTACCGTCCTGGCAAACTGCCCCCATCCACCCTTCCACCTGGGAAGGCCACTCCTGCTTCGCTCACTTCGGATCCTGGCCTGTTCACCTCCCTCAGCCTGCCCAGACTGGCCACTGCACCTGCTGCCGCTTCTTGGAGCCCCAGGTGAGAACTGGGCGAGCTAGGTGGACCTCGGAGGTGAAGGAGCAGCCCTCACACCACAGTCCCTCATCCATATACCTCCTAGCTGAGCTACAGATTAAAGAACAAAAGAGGGCAGAGAAATAAGGACTTTGAAGTTAGAGAACCTGAGTTCAAATCCCTCCTCTGACACTCCCAGTCATCCTGAGGAAGTTATTTATTCCTGAGCCTCAGTTTCCTTATCTGTAAAATAAAAGGGCAGAACTAATAGTCTCTGTCTTCTGGCTCTAAATATATGATCTCATACCACGACACACCTGACAGATTGGCTAAGATGACAGGAACAAATAATGATGAATGTTGGAGGGGATGTGGGAAAACTGGGACACTGATACATTGTTGGTGGAGTTGTGAAAGAATCCAGCCATTCTGGAGAGCAATTTGGAACTATGCCCAAAAAGTTATCAAACTGTGCATACCCTTTGACCCAGCATTGCTGCTATTGGGCTTATATCCCAAAGAAATACTAAAGAGCGGAAAGAGACCTGTATGTGCCAAAATGTTTGTGGCAGCTCTTTTTGTTGTAGCTAGAAACTGGAAGATGAATGGATGCCCATCAGTTGGAGAATGGTTGGGTAAATTATGGTATATGAAGATTATGGAATATTATTGCTCTGTAAGAAATGACCAACAGGAGGAATACAGAGAGGCTTGGAGAGACTTAAATCAACTGATACTAAGTGAAACGAGCAGAACTAGGAGATCATTATACACTTCAACAACAATACTGTATGAGGATGTATTCTGATGGAAGTGGATATCTTCAACATAAAGAAGATCCAACTCACTTCCAGTTGATCCATGATGGACAGAAACAACTACACCCAGAGAAGGAACACTGGGAAGTGAATGTAAACTGTTAGCACTACTGTCTATCTACCCAGGTTACTTACACCTTCAGAATCTAATAGTTAATGTGCAACAAGAAAATGGTATTTACACACATGTATTGTATCTAGGTTATATTGTAACACATGTAAAATGTATGGGATTACCTGTCATCGGGGGGAGGGAGGGGATAATTTGGAAAAATGAATACAAGGGATAATGTTATTAAAAAAATTACTCATGCATATATATACTGTCAAAAAATTTATAAATAAAAAAAAAAGAAGAAAAAATAAATAAATAAATAAATGAATGATCTCAGTGCACAGTCTATGAAAGTTAAATCAGGGAGGAATGGAGAATCCAAGTGCAGGGATCAGGTCAGAGAAGGCTGCAAGGAAATCACATTTAAACTAAGCCTTAAAACATGGGTAGAATTTTAATTAAACCCAGAAGTTTCAAGAAAAATCTGAGAACTCTCTTCTTAATCGATGCAAGTTCAGAATTGATTGGAGCCCAGGTCAAAGGTGAATGCCTCCCTGGGCTTCTCTGATCCCTCTAGCCAAATATGGGCTTTTCCTGTGTGATCTAGACTTGGAGCCGGAGGTCCTCCAAATGCATACTACTCTTCCCTATTACCTGTGCAGCCATGGACAAATATGATTGCATGATCTCTCCAGATCTAAGTTTCCTCATCTGTGAAATGAGCAGGTTAGACTAGATGGTTTCCAACTCTCCATCTGTGATCTCCTCCAACACGTAGTCTGAATCATATCCTGTCCTGTATTGTTCTCTAAGAGTTCCCTTATGTATTCATCTTGTCTTCCCCAAAAAATTATAATCCCTTTAAGGGCAAGGAGTAGGTCTGAGTCCTGGGGACAATGCCTAGCCCTGGGCTGGGCACACCAAAAGCTCTCAAGAATTTGCTGAGCTGATTCAAATTCAACCTGGCTACTCCCTCCACCAAAAAGCAGCTTTCTCAACAAAGAAGCCAACTGGGAATGCTTTTTCCTGGGTTCTGAGCCCTGTTTAGATGGAGAAGGAAACCATGGCAACACAGGTACGCAAGCCTGGCGAACCCAAACTGGCTCTTTTAGAGCTTATTTCGGAAGGAAAAATTAGGTTTTCTCATTCAAAACCTCAGCAAGCTTTTCCATGGTCATAATATACCTCAAAGTTCATCTTTTTAGTAAGAGAAAAAGGAAGTGGGGTCCTATGTATGATAAAAAACAAAGTTCTGGTCACTAGGATACACAGTCTCCCAACCGGGAAAGGGTCCCACTTCAGTCAGGATGGCCTGAAAAAAATGGCAGCTAGCTTTCAATTTCCTGCTTTATTATCCACAGTCCAGGCTGGATCTCTGGGACCAAAGAGACAATGAATAGGAAAGGGCTTAGAAACAACACAAGTTATCTATGCTGGAAAAAGAGGGAAATCAGAGACCTCCAGACCTCTGGTTCAATCTGTACAAAAAACTCCTGGTGTAGAAGCTCCCTCCACTACTGGAGATCGGCAACTTTACTGCTTGACAGACTTCAAAGAGTGATTTGCCCAAATATGTGTTATAGCCAATATATATTAGAGGCTTTCAGATTCCAAGGTCAGCCCTCCAGCCACTATATTATGCTGTGTCTCACATTAATAAGGCTACTTGTTTTTAAAGGCTTAACCTATCACAGTAGGAGCATAAACTATTAGACCTGGAAGGGATCATAGAGACAACAGAGTTAAGTCTCATTTTACAAAGAAGGAAACTGAGAAAGGAAGTGATTTCCCCAAAATAACATTAGTCAGTGATAGAAGTTAAAGATAAATTAGGGGGCTGGTTTGTGGCAGACACTGAAAAGGAACAGCTTACCCGTAGCTCCTTTCAGTTCCCATTTCCTATGGAATACTATTTTCAAATCTTTGCCTTCCCTTCTCCTTCTCCCATTCCTTCACCTCTAGGCCTGGGCCAGGGAGCATGGGGAAAAAAAATCCCACTGTAGTAGGGATGAATAGGTATGAGGATTAGGGGAATCACCCTCAAAAGGAAGATCTCTAGGATAATTCCCAAACTCTAAAATGCTGATATTATGAACCCAATACAAGGCAAGATGTGGTTCAGAACCAAAGTGAATGGTGCAGAGAATCACAGCTGCAGAGCCTCAGAGAGGGAGGACAAGGGGATAATATAGTGGAAGGATTTGGGCCCAAACAAGAGCACTACTAAGTCATAAAATTGGGCGGGGAGAGAGAAGAGGGAGAAGGAGATTTGAAAGAAAGTGTTTTGCCCTAATTGGCACCTGGCTCCTAGTTCCAAAAAGGGATTACAGGATTACTTCAGAGGTCATCTATTATGGCCCCTCATTTTACAAATCAGAGGAAATGGTCTGCCCAAAATTGGGATAGTAGGACACAGCAAAGTCAGGATTCAAACCCAGGTTTTCTGGTTCACAGCTCCAAAAGTTGAGCCTTCATACAATTCCCTGGTACCATACCCTAGTTCCTTCTAACTAGAGCCAGCAAGAGACAATAGCCTTTCTAAAGTACAAGAGAGACACTGAGTTCAACCATGATCATCCAGGCCCAATTCCAAGAAAGCCAGTGACTTCAGATTTTGGCCACCATTTCTGGCCATGTACCCATGTATCCAATTTCACAGATGTAAATTACCCCAAGCTCAGACTCAGTGCGTTGGCCAGGAAGATTGAGAATGGGTCTCACCTGCAGAGGTGAGCTTTCCCTCAGGCTTCCTTTTTAATTTTTTGGTTGTATCATCTCCACTATCTAGGCTCTCTCACTCAAGGATGGACTCTCTGAAATGTTTCCTTCCCTCTACCTTAGGATGTCAGCCTGTGAAAGGTCACCGAGGCAGGGGTCTCAGAGGTACCAGAGGCTGGCACATGGTTCACAGCTCCCAAAGACCAGCTTGGCACTTTACCCCAGTCCCTTCAAATTAGAATGAAGGTGCCAGAGCCGCTGAGGGAGAAGAGGGATTGTTCCCTCTAGTCTAACCCACACAGCTTCAGTCAGCTTCCCAAGGCCAGAGGAATGTGCCCCTCACTGAGGATCAGCCCAACTGTAGGAGTGGAGATAAAAGGACACTTTCCCTAGACATTTTCTCTGGAGAAAAAGCGAAAGCCTGCGCTGCTCCCCCTGCCGGGAGACTAAAGCTACTGTGTGGCCCTGGGGGCCAAAACTGGGAAGAATGGGGGAAGCAGATTGAGGCTGGGTTTATGGAGGGAAAAAGGGAAATCACCTAGAAGCGTCCAGACACAGGGGAAGGGCGCCTCTTGTCGGGTCTGGTGAAGGGGCAGGCTGGATCGCCCGGGCTTCCTTCTAAGCTCTGAGACAATGATGCTGTGTGAAGATAAGAAGCAGCATAGGGGTCAGCACCCAAATGAGTGGTCCAGAGAACAAGAGCTTGGGGACACTAGGGAAGGGATCCAATGGAAGGGAGAGCAAAGAAGCAGGAGCCAGACTGGGAGAGCTGGAGGAGCCCAGAGAGGTTCTGGGTCAGAACCAAAGGTCACTCTGCCTCCCTCAGGATCCATGTAGGCAAGAGATGAGGATCTCCCCACCCAGGCTTGTGAAACAGGAAGACCAGCTGCCCCAAAGAAGTGAGCACGTCCAGCCCACTTCATTTGTTTTTTCTTCTCCTCAGTTCTCTTTCAAACTTCTGCTTTCTTCAAACTTGAGATGAAGAAGGAAGTAGAAATGCTTCCTTCCCCAGGGGTGGAAAATCGAGTATTTCATTGCTGGCTTCAAGTGGTTCAGGAGAAAGAACAGTGGGCTGGAGCCTGAGGACCTGGCTTAGAACGCCTCCTCAACCACTTACCACCTCGGTGACCTGAATCTTTGTGGGGGTTCATTTTCCTCCTCTCTTAAATGGGGGGGGGTTGAACTATATAACTAAAATAAATATATTATTATATTAATAATTAATAAATTCTAATTATATTATATAATTTAGAGCTGGATCCCTGCCATCTATGTGATGCTAGAAATACTGGGTGAAGATAATGGAGGGACTTCAGGGGGAGAAGAAAATTCCTCAATCATGGTCTTTTGAGAAAACTGAACCTGGTAATTGGGAGGAACCTTTCTCTTTGAAAGCTGCCTTAAAATAAATTACTTCTCTCTGGGCCTCAGATTCCCCATCTGCAAAATAAAAGTCCTCAGGCTGGGAGATGGAATGGTTAGTGCTTCCCAGATGGGGCTATGACCTCTACCCTGCAGACTCCACTCCATGAGCCTCCTCAATTTTGCTGACCACAAGAGGAAACAGAAGTGCTAAAACAGCAGAACAGCTTTTGAAAGCTCTGAATTTCCATGGGGTGGTGGGAGAGGGAGTAGAGGGGGGCAATGGAAAAAGACATTTACATTTATCATAAGTGGCAACATCTGAGTGATGGTGCTTCCCAATCTTGGGGAAACTCAAGTATTTCAAGGACAAACCATATCTACTCAGACTTCTACTAATTAGGACCATTTGAAAGCAGGGAGGATGGCAATTCTAGCATTTCTTCCTTGTACCTTTTCCACCAGCTGGGTCCCATCGAGACAGCACATAGAGACTTAGAGAGAACTGCACCTAGAGTCAGAAAGACCTGAATTGAAATTCAGCCTCATGCACTTTGTGACCCAAAAATAATACATCTCTTTGCCTCAGTTTCCTCATGAATAATAATAGTAATAATAGTGATTACTATTAATAGTAAAAGTAAAAATAGTAATAATAAT
Source organism: Sminthopsis crassicaudata (assembly GCF_048593235.1). Taxonomy (NCBI): domain Eukaryota; kingdom Metazoa; phylum Chordata; class Mammalia; order Dasyuromorphia; family Dasyuridae; genus Sminthopsis; species Sminthopsis crassicaudata. The sequence goes on along the minus strand of NC_133618.1, from coordinate 485,057,171 downwards.
AGCACCTGAGTCTTTTGGAGGTTCAATTTCCTCCTCTCTTAAATGAGGAGGGTTGGACTATAAAACTAATATACACATATATTATATTAATTATAATATTATACATACAACATAATTTAGAGCTGGATCCCTGTCAGCTCTAAATCTATGATGCTAGAAATATGGGGTGAAGGCAGTGGAGGGGGGGAGATTTCAGGGTAGAAGGAATGTTATAAGGATCAAATGAGATCCTTACAGTTAGCATGATATCTGACACATAGTAGGTGCATAAATGTTAGCTATTATGATTAGCTCTTAGCTAGACTGGAAGCTCAGTTTTACTCTGGTTTCTCCACTGAACCTGACCTTACAAAGAGCAGCAGTTCAAACAATACTTGAAGACTGTTACTTTTCCTTTCTTGGAGCAAATCCCACACTTAGGTAATTGAAAAAGTGTCCCATGGTGGGTAAAGAGACAAGGATTCTTGTCCCAGATCAGCCCCTAGCATAGCAGTGTGACCTTGAAATAATCCCTTCCTTTCCTCTGAGTCTTAGTTCTCTCCTCTGCATAATGAAGTGATTCTGAACTGTTGCAGAGAGAAGCGAGCAGAAGCAGGGTAATAATTTAGGAAAACATTCTAAACACAAACAAATTAAAAAGATTTCACAACTCTGAACTGTGTAGTGACCAGTGATTCCAAAGGATTGCTGAGAAAGCGGGCTGCCCACCTAATGACAGAGAGGTGATGGATTCAAGATGTAGAAAGAAGATAGATATTTCTGGATATATCTAAAGCAGAAATTTGCTTTGCTTTCTCCCAATGAATGAGTGAAAATGAAAGAAAATAAATGTCAACTGAAATTTTAAATCTTAATTAAATTTTTAATAAAGTTATTGAGCCAGATAAGTCTCTACAATCCCTTTTAACTCTGAATTTTGAAATAACAAGAGAAGAGGATATGAAACATAGAAAAATTATACTTAATCTTGGCCAATAGGCCAAAAGAGATTTTGACATAGGCTGACTGTCCAAAGTGTGGCCCAAGAAGTAAGTTTAAAGGAAGACAACTTCTCTGTGGACTGGGAAGGCTCCATATGGAAGGTGTAACTACAGCTGAGTGAACCTTGAAAAGAAGGCAAGATTTCACCACCTCCCATTTGACTTCCCTTCACCATGCCCAATCTCCCTCTATGGCCTAGAACATCCTCTCTATCCATTTTAACCTGATAGGAATCATTACTCACGATATAAAACCCACATCTCTCACTATACTCCATGAAGCCCTTCTCTCCATGTATCTTCTCATAATACACATTGCATCTTTCTAATAGTACTTATCATATAATATTGTGGTGTACTATGGCTATGATATTCCCACCTAACCCTAGGCACAAGCTCTCTGATTCCAGAGATTATGCCTCATTTATAGTCTTCTAAGAAACATCCCAGTACTTTGTGCACAATAAATGTTTACTGAATTCAATTAATTTGACAGAGCTTTCCTAGAACTTCTTTTTCCAACCTCCTCTATTTCCCACTTCTCTCCTATCCCTTATTCTAATAATATCAATCTATCAATATTTATTAAGTCCCATCCATGTATTAAGCACTAAAGAGACAAATATAAAGAATGAAAGAATTCATTCCCTCAAGAACCTTTTATTCTTTTCTTTAATTAAAACTTTTTTAATTTTCAAAACATATGCATGGATAATTTTTCAACAACAACCCTTGCAAAACCTTGTGTTCCAATTCCCCCACCTTCACTCACCCCTCCCCCAGATGGCAAGTAGTCCAATATATGTTAAATATGGTAGAAATATATGTTAAATCCAATATATGCATACATGTTTATACAGGCATCTTGCTAGACAAGAAAAATCAAACAGGAAAAAAAATGAGAAAGAAAACAAAATGCAAGCAAACAACAACAAAAAGAGTGAAAATGCTATGTTTAATCCACACTCAGTTCCCACAGTCCTCTCTCTGGGTGTAGATGGCTCTCTTCATCATAAGATCATGGGAACTGGTCTGAATCATCTCATTGTTAAAGAGAGCCACGAAGGACCTTTTATTTTAATGGAAGAAATAAGTGTATATCTAAGTACAACCACAAGAATACATACCAGAATAAATACAAAGTAGTTATATACCAGATAATTAAATAGAGAGGGCATTAATAGTTGGGGAGCTTTTCTTGCACAAGACAAATATGGAAATATGTTTAAAAGAACTGCACATATGTAACCTAAATCAGATGATTTGCTGTCTTGGGGGGGGTAAGGGAGAGAAGGAAAAAAATTTGGATCATAAAGTTTTGCAAAAGCAGATGTTGAAAACTATCTTTACATGTATTTTGAAAATAAAATACTATTGAGGAGCAGCTAGGGGGCGCAGTGGATAGAGCACCAGCCCTGAAGTCAGGAGGGCCTGAGTTCAAATGTGACCTCAGACACTTCCACTTCCTAGCTGTTCGACCCTGGACAAGCCACTTAACCCCAATTGCCTTGGGAGGAAAAATACTACTGAAAATTTTAAAATTAACAACAAGCAAAAAAAACCCAAACAGTTGAAGAGCTCAGGAAAGTAGCATTTCATTTGCATATTTTCTCATTTTTTTTCAAAACTAACAACTTTAATAAGTAACTATTCTTTTAAAAAATATTTATTTATTTTCAATTTATCTAATAAAACAAGTACTTCCATAATAATGTCATTTTTTTAAAAATGAAGTCAGTTTGATGGTGCAGTGGATAGAATACCAGTTAGGAGTTAGGAGGAGTTGAGAGTTCAAATCCAGCCTTGGACATTAACACTTATTACGAGCAAGTCACTTAAGCACAATTGCTTTGCCAAAAAAAAAAAAAAAAAAAAAAAAAAAAAGGACACATGAAACTGAAAATATATGTTATCAACTAAATTTCTTTCTTTTTTAAGAATTACATCCAGTTCTAACTTAACTTATTTACAAACTATGTAAGAATTTTGACTTAGATTTCAAATGTGAGATTTCTGAAAAATTGCTTTCTGGGGAACAAAAGAGTCAGTTGAATGTGAATTCACAAGAAAAAAAAAGTTACATCCAAAAAAAAAAAAAAAAGAGGGTCTATATGAGGCAGAGATTGTGAGAGAGTGTATTCCAGGCATAAAGAATGGCCCATACAAGGGCACAGAGATAAAGGAGTACCGTGGGTGAGGAACAGAGACAAAACTATTTCAGCTGTTTAGCCAGGCTACGTGGGAAAAGTGTCCAAAAAGGACGGAAAGATAAACTGGGTACAAGATGTGATGGGCTTGAAATGCTAAACAGAGCAGATTGTATAAGAGGAAGCCACTGGAGAAATGTCATGTTTATAGCTGGACTGAAGAAAAATTACTTTGGCAGAAATCTGTGGGATGAATTGGAGTTGGGGGAGACTTGAGGATGCAATAATCCAGCTGAGAGGTAATGAAGGCCTGCACTAAGATGTCAACTGTGTGAGTAGAGAGAGGAAGGGGCTTGGGTGTGAGAGCCGCCAGGAAGGAAGAAGTGGCAATACTAACAACTGACTAGGATATATGGAGTGAGGGGGGAGAGAAGTCCAGGATGACATCAGGTTACCAGCCTGGCCACTACACACCTCTCAGATTGGCTAAGATGACAGGAAAAGATAATGATGAATGTTGGGGGATGTGGGAAAACTGGGACACTGATGCATTGTTGGTGGAGTTGTGAAAGAATCCAGCCATTCTGGAGAGTAATCTGGAATTATGCCCAAAAAGTTATTATAATTGTGCCCTACTCTTTGATCCAGTAGTGTCACAACTGGGCTTATATCCCAAAGAGATCTAAAAGAAGGGAAAGGGGCCTATATGTGCAAGAATGTCTGTAGCAGCCCTCTTTGTAGTGGCATAAACTGGAAAACTGAGTGGATGCCCATCAATTGTTGAATGGCTGAATAAATTGTGGTATATGTGAATATGTCAATAAAAAGCTATAATAAATTAAAAAAAAAGTTACAGTCTGGAACACATGGAACCTCCATGGGGGAGGGGGGGAGGGAGGGAGAGAGAGGGAGAGAGAGAGAGGGAGAGAGAGGGAGAGGGGAGAGAGAGGAGAGAGAGAGAAGAGAGAGAGAGATGAGAGAGAGAGAGAGAGAGAGATGAGAGAGAGAGAGAGAGGAGAGAGAGAGAGAGAGGAGAAGAGAGAAGAGGAGAGAGAGAGAGAGAGAGAGAGAGATAGAGAGAGAGAGAGAGAGAAATTTGGGCAAGGAAGGTGTAGTTAAGAAAAATTGATGAGTTCTATTTTGAGTACACTGAGTTTCAGATGACTGGAACATTCAGTTTGAAATAACCCACTGGTATCTAGATAGATCTATGAATAGAGATTGTAACTCAACCCATAGAAACTGTGAAGTTTTCTATGAGAGAAAAGTAAAGAGAGAAGGGAAAAAGACCTAGTAAAGGGGAAACCCCACAACTAGAGGATGTGATTGGGATGATGAACCAATGCAGGCAGACAGGTAAATGAACTAAAAGAATGTCATAAAAACCCAGAGCAGAGAGTGAATTCAAGAATAATGGGTGGTCAAGAATATCAACTACAACCGATAGGTCAAGAAGTATCAGAATTAATTAAAACAATGTTTATATTTTTTTAAAAAGACAAGAATTGACAAATTATCATTGCCAAATGATTTAGCATTTAAGAGATCATTGATAACACTGGAAAAAACACTTTCAGTGAAGTGAATCGCTCCAATGAAAATCCAGATTGTAAAGGGTTCAGGAATGAGTGAGAGATTCATACAGACAGCTTTTTCAAGAGTTTGGTTAAGAAAGGAAAGTGACAGTTAGGGTCCAAGGTAGGTACAGCCTAAGGGAATGATGGAAGGGAATAGTCAAAGTTTTTTAAGAACAGGGAAAACTTGGGTCAGAGTAAAGGCAACAGAGAAGAAATCAGTAGATAGGTGATCAGAGAGAAAAGGTAGATATCTTTGAAACTTCAATCTAAAGACAAAAAAGATGAGATCAGACATACTCGTTATGCACTTGCCAAGGGTTAGCCTTGACAAGAAGAGATACCGAGAACCAGAGGAGCCCACCTTTCTGACAGAGAGGTGATGGACTAAATGTACAGAAGGAAATACACATTTTTGGACAGGGACAACTTCAGAATTTGTTTTGTTTTACTACGCATATTTGTTACGAAGGTTTTGTTTTTCCTTTTTTCTTTTTCAGTGGATAGAGGAAGGAAGTAGGAGGAACAGCAAATAAATGCCTGTTCACTGACATAAATTTAATTTTTTAAAAAAGAACCTCATTGTCAGAGATAGGAGACAGGAAGAGATTGGGCAATGATGACAAGGAATTTTAAGAAGAGAGTGCTTAGGTTGAATGGCTTTGATTTTTTTTTTTTTCTCCAGTAAAGGGACAAGGTCCTCAGTTAAGAGGGAGTGAACTGGTGGGATGTTTGTAGAGGGAAGGGAAGATTTTTTAATAACTTCTGTGTAAAGTGAGAGTGAAAATAAATTATGGAAAAATTTTTAAAAATTGCCATGCTGTATTGAGAGTCCAGTTAAAGTTTGGATACATGAATTTATAATATACCCAGTCAGTAAAACCATTTTAAAACTCTGCTGACCTTTTTGTAGTAGCAAAGAACTGGAAATTCAGTGGATGCCCACCAGTTAGGAAGTGGCTGAATAAGTTATAGTATATGAATGTAATGGAATGTTCTATAAGAAATGATGAGCAGGCTGATTTCAGATTTCAGAAAAATCTGGAAAGACTTACGTGAACTGATGCTGAGTGAAGTGAACAGAACCAATCAAACATTGTACACAGTAACAGCAAAATTATGTGATGATCTGTCCTGGTCAAACACATTTGTGTATTGTCTTCTGGGTTCAAGTGGAAGGCGACCAGGATGACAAGGAAACCAGAGATTATGTCACATGAGATTCCTCTCTGGGGACCCCAGAGGAGAGAATACTTAAAGAGGAGGTGATAACTGCCACAAGCATGAAAGGCTTTCCCAGTAGCAGAGGGATTTACTTTTTCTTAACCCTAAAGGGAAACGATGGTGAAAGTTGTGGAGGCAGAGTGCCTGTGGCCATGCCCAAGACCATTTTTATCATGACTCAGAGCTAAAAAGGCACCTGGAAGAAATGGGAGCCACCACAAACCAACTAGGGCAGTTTGGAAGAAAAGATGGACTCAGAGATGCAGAAGTAGCCCCAACCCCAATAGTGAAGGCAACAAAATCCACACTGTCTGTGGCCGCAATCAGCACTCCATGAGAATCACTTCTGAACAGAGAGATGGATTCAAGGCACAGAATGAGACATATACTTTTGGACATTGTCATCTGGGAATTTTTTTGCATAACTATGTATATTTGTTCCAATGATTTTTTTTCTTTTTTTTTTCACCTAACGGGAAAGTTGAAGAAGAGGGAAAAATATATGCTAACTGAAGGAAAGGGGGAAAAGCAGTTTTCCTGGGGAGGACGAGGAGTAACACAAGTATTATCAAAGATAAGGAAACTGAGACTTGCACAAAGTGATGCTCTAATTATAGTGTCAGAGACAATTCATTTTCCTTGGCTCCACACCCCACGCTGTTTCTGCTGTATCACATTCCCTTTGGATTGGTTTTCAGATGGCAGAATGAACCAAGATGACAATGCTAACAGACTGAGCCTAGACAAACTCAAGGCAGAAATCACATCTCGCCAAATCCCAGGGCATTAAAGGGGAAAATAACTTGAAGGCCAGGGAGGAGCACCCAACCTCATAAGCCAAGCCACAAAGAAAGAATGACAAATGGTTTGAGACATCACAGCTCTCTCCTTGTGAGGAGTCATGGTCATCCCTCAAGAATGGATCCATGCCCCAGAAGCCCTGTGAACGTGACCTCATAAAACCTTCTCCTCCCCCTTCACAATCCCAATAACCCATTCTTTACATTCCTTTTGGCAGGAAAGGGAAAGGGAAAAGGAAAAAGTAGGGGAGAGAGTAAAGGAGGACAGGAGGTCCCAAATTTAATTGTTAATCCATCAATATCTAACATAGAACTCTAGCTCAGAGTTCAAGGTTAAAAGTACCACAAGCCTCTTTCTCCACTCCCCCAGAAAAAATTAAAACTCTTTTCTATTTATCCCCCACCCCAGGAAAATAAGGAGTGAAGCTGAAGCAAGAACTCTGGCTCCAGGAAGTCTGGGTGCTTCAAAAAGAGGCTTCCCCCATTAAAGCATCCCCTGAGGCAGTCCCAAAACTTCAAAGCTACTGTCCAAAACCAGCCCAGCCCGGCCTAGCCTCACCAACATCCAGGTGGAGGAGGCTAAAGAAACTGAGAGATCTCACACACACACACACACACACACACACACACACAGTCCGTCGGTCTGTCTGTCTCTTTCCCCCCTTTCTCCTTCTTCTTTCAGGCCTCTATCCCCCACCTTTCTCTCATTAGATGCTTAGCTAAACTAAAGCAGTCTTGTACCATCTACACTGTCCAGGCTGGGAGAACCCCCAAATCATCCCAAACCATTTTCATCCCAACAGTATGCTCAGGAGTCAAGCTGATGGTTAAAATCAAAGGAAAGTGTCAGAGTTGGAAGAGATCTCAGATACATTTTCATCCATTCAAAGTTTTCTCCAGAGGAAGTAACACCTTTATTAAGTACTTGCTAGGGCTGGAGATATAAATATCTAAAAACCAAACAGTTTCTACCTATAAAAAGTTTATATTCTTTTGTGGAAAAGAAGACTACCAGTGTATACAGATAAGGTCATCTGAAGAGGGAGGGAGATGGCCAAAATTAGGCCAATCAAAGAAAGCATTAGGAACGAAGGAGTACCTGAATGAGACCTGGAAAGAAGGGCTTGTCCAAGATCATGTAATAACAGAGCTAGGGATAGAGCCCAACAGTCTACAAGAGAACTTGTCCAGGTCAGGCGAAGGAGTCCCTCTCTTATAGAGAGAGAGGATCATAAAGCCATCATCTCCCAACGAAGGATCTACTTCCAACCTAGTGGATTATCGTCCTAGCTCAATAATTAGGATTTAGATATTAATCCTGCTCATCATCCACCCATTCTGATAGGGGTTCATTGCTAACTACAAAAATCACAGAATTTGAGAGGTAGAAATAATCTCATTGGCTGTTCCAATGATCCAATCCATATAAGAAACAATTCTCCATTAAAAGATGCCCAACAAGAGGTTCTCCAGCCTTCATTTAAAGACCTGAAAAAGAGGTATAACCTATTACTTAATTAGTTAGTTTTTATTATAGCTTTTTTATTGACAGAATGTATGCATGGGTAATTTTTCAACATTGACCCTTGCAATCACTTCTGTTTCAACTTTTCCCTTCCTTCCCTCCACCCCTCCCCTAGATGGCAGGCAGTCTCATACATGTTAAACATGTTAAAGAATATCTTAAATATAATATATGTGTACATATTTATACAGTTCTCTTGCTGCACAAGAAAAATCAGATTCAGAAAGGTAAAAATAACCTGGGAAGAAAAACCAATGCAAGCAATCCACACTCATTTCCCAATGTTTTTTCGCTGAGTGTAGCTGGTTCTGTTCATTGCTGATCAATTGGAACCGATTTGGATCCTCTCATGATTGAAGAGAACCAGAATTGATCATCATACAGTATTGTTGTTGTCATGTACAATGATCTCCTAATTCTGCTCATTTCACTCAGCATCAGCTCCTTTAAGTCTCTCCAGGTCTTTCTGAAATCATCCTGCTGGTCATTTCTTACAGAACAATAATATTCCATAGTATTCATATACCATAACTTATTCAGCCATTCTCCAAATGATGGGCATTAATTCAATTTCCAGTTTCTAGCCACTACAAAAAGGGTTGCGACAAACATTTTTGCACACACATAACCTAGTTATTTATGTGTCATCTCTTGAATAAGAACATAAAACCCTGCCAACAGGGGTTTTGTCCCTTTTTTGTGTATCCCCAGTGCTTAGTATCATCCCTGGCACATGGTAGGCACTAAATAAATGCTTGTTGATTGAATGACCTTTCAGGGCCCCTCGTCCACTTTTGAATACCTAATATCAAGCCTAAATTGTCCTCCATTAATATCCATTCATAATCTCTAATTCGGCCCTCTGACTGCTCTTTAGGATACTTCAAGTTAACTATCACATCCTTTCTAAAATTATCTCTTCTCCAGGATGAACATCCCTAGTTCCTTCAACCCTATTTCCTTCAAATGAAATCAGCTGCCCTTAATTCATAACATTTTAACTGCCCCTTAACCAGAGTATGGCCCTAGGACAGCCTTGTGGAGAGATACACACACATATATACACAAGGATACCATCATCATCACTATTCACTCACCATGTTATATGGCTTATAAAAAGACTTCTTTTTCAAACAACCATTTTGTGGAACAAGTTGTGCAAATATTATCATCCCTATATGTCTAGATGTGTTATGACATAAGGAAGAAAGAATTCTCAGCTGTTCCTAGATCAATGAAATGGCATCTTACTAATTTTACACCTTCTTTCTCTTCTCCAAAACAATCCCAGACCTCTTTCCTCTCTTAAATTTAAATTTTTAAACTTAATTTAAAATTTTTGTTTATCCTGGTTTAACTTTTCCTGATCTATGTCTCTGACAATACCCATATCTGTGTATGTTTCTCTATATCTTTCTTTCTAAATTGTATTTCTGTTTCTGTTTCTATGACAGTTTATGTGCTTCTGTCTTTCTTTGTTCCAGTTTCTTTATAGAGCACCAGACCTGGAAATTAGTAAAGCTTAGCTTAAAAGCTTGTTGATTGACTGAACCTCTCAATGACTGTCCCGGTGTTTCAGTGTGTCCTTGCTTGTCTGTCCCTCACCTCTCACTCTCTCATATGCATTCCATCCTAAACTTATTTCCTTAATTGAGGGGTTTAGGGAGAGGCAGAAAATAAGAGGTAAGGTCATAGAAATCAGACCCACAGAGCTCCAAACAACTTTGGTGGTTTGGCCTCCAGAAATGGTATAATCATATTTTTCTCCTACTTCCACTTTTCACATCCCTACCTAATCTATAAGATCACTAGAGTCTTAAAGATTCTTAAGAATCCTAAAGAATAAAATAATAATAATAATGAAATTAAATATTTTAAAATTTTTCACATTAAAAAAAGGATCCTAAAAAAAAATCAATGAAAAAAATTACCTGAAAGTTATGACTTCAGCAAACTTGAAGTATACAAAATAAACAAAAATCACCAGAATTTCTATAATACTAATAAAACCCGGAAGAAAAAGATAAAGACACTTAAAATTACCTCTGAATGTACTTGGAATTCTATCTACCAAGATAAAAACTATATAAATATTATATAATTTATATAATTATATAATTATAAAAACTATATAAATATTATAAACTACTATTTATGTTAATATTAATTGGGAAACATTAATTGCTCATGAGTAGGCCAATTCAATTTATTACAATTAACAATACTACCTAAATTAATTTGTATCACCAATGTGATGATATCAAATTACCAAAGAGTTACTTTACAAATCTAGAGAAAAATAAAAAATTTCATAGAGTAACAAAAAAAGAATCTCAAGAAAATAAATAAAAATAAAGAGGAACAAAAGGGACCAACCAACATAAAATCTCAAAATATATTATAAAATGACAATTTTTCCAAAAAATTTGATAAAAAAAGAGGGATCAGTCATTAGAAGAGATTATCTATATAACATATACAAGTAAATTTACCTAATATCTTAGTATCTGATAAATACAAAGATCTAAGCTGCTAACATAAGGATTTATTATATGACAAAGACTTTTAGAAAAACTGGACAGATTATGAAAGAAATTACATTTAGACCAAGCCTGAAATTTTATACCAAGACCTAGCTTGACAATAAAATGTCGTATCACAAACAGATTAGAGAAACATGGGGGGAAATTGCCTATGAGAACTCTGGAGAGAAAAGTCCATGACATAGCAAGGAAGTGAGAGGATCAAAGAAGATAAAAGGATAATTTTGACTATATAACAGTTAAAAGTTTTTGCATTAAAAAAATCCAATAAAGCTAAGATTAAAATAGACACTACTGGGAAGAATATTTTACAAGAATATTGCCTGACAAAGGTTTCATTTTCAAATGCACAAAGAACTGATTCAAATTTAGAAAACAAGATGAATAGCCAGTTAATAAAATACATAGAATAAAAGTCATTCTCCAACTGATAAATGTTGTAAGAGGGGAAAAGACACAATTATTTATGTATTTTGGTGAAACTATCAATAGGTACAATAATTTGGAAAGTGATTTAGAATTATATGTGTTATTAAACATCATGCTCTTTGATACAGTTACACTGCTCACAGACACCCAAAGTGATCAAAGAAACAGAAAAAGGTTCCATATGTTAAAATATTTTCTAACTGCTCTCTTTGGTAAAAAACTACAAACTAAGGAAATGCTTATCATTTGAAGAATGACTGAATAAATTGTGATATTGAATTTGAAAGAATACTATTGTGCCCTAAGACATGAGGAAATATAATTTCAAAGCCCCATGGAAAAGACTATTATGAACTGATATATAGTAAAATAAGCAGAAACATAACAACAATTTATACTATTAATGTCAATATTATAAAAGCAAGCAATTTGAGGAATGTGCAGAACCAAAACAATTTTTATAATAACAATATTTGAAAGGCAAACTACTTTGAAAGTGATAAAAATTATGATCAATTCAATAATTATCCATGATTCCAAAGAATTCTTGATGAACATTCTTTCTATCTCCTATCAGAGATGGAACAGAATGAATTGTATATGTATATGTATATACACAGTAAATGAGGGAAATTTTTTTCTTGGTTGTATATTTGTTACAAAAAACAATTTGCTTTTCCTTTTCTTTTTTTTTCAGTGTCATAGTAGTTAGGAAGGAGAGAAATACGGATTTTTGTTAATTACATTTTTAGAGAAGTGGGGTGTACTATTATAGATGTGGAATGTTGCTTGCACATTCAGATAAGGTAGAAACACTACTTTAACTGTTTTACTTTGTTATAAGAGACAAGTCATGGAGTGAGAGTAACCTGGAAATGTTAAGACAAAATACATGAATAAAATTTTTGTAAAGATCCACTGCTAAAAAAAGACAAGTGTATGTGCTGCTAGGCCAGCTATGCCATTGTTTGTTCTATACTCTAAGTATCCTCACAGCTCTGACATTCTGGGATGCTGGACCCAAGGTAAGGTTTGCCTAGTCTAGAAATAGCATAGGGATGAAACTATTCCAAAATACAGCTTGGTGTGATGAGTCCAGCAGGATGCTGCCTCTAAAGCAAGGCATATGTCACTAGAAAACAAAATAAAGACCTAAGTAGGAGAAAGCATGATATAACTTGTATAATTGGGGGGAAATGGACTTAGAAATCAATTGTCATAGGAGGACAAATTTAGAGCTAGAAGGGACCTGAGAGACCTTAAAGGTATTTCTTGTTGAAGCACCTCATTTTATAGATGGGGAAGCTGAGATCCAAAGTTCAAGTGACTTCCTAAGGTCACAGAGTGCCATGGAATCTAGGTTCTGCGACCATCAAATTCTTTATCCTTCTACTTTCCCATGATGCCTTCTTAACAGAAGGCCCAAGTCTAAATCCTGACCAACCTACTTACTATGTAACCTTGGACAAGTCACTAATTAATGTCTGAGCTTTAAGTCTCTTGTGTATAAAACTGACAATACCAAGAATCTTCTGAAGTGTTTGAATTAAGTGGGATTATTTTGCATGTGTGAAAAGGCTCTCTGAGCCACAAGGTGCTATATACAATGAAAATTATAGATAAATAGGCAGATAGCTAGCTAGCTTTCAAAATAAATAATAAAATTTCAAAAATAATAAAATAGTCCCTTATACTCCATTCCCTAATGGGAGCAACATGGATAGATAGGTAAAAACAAGAAAATATATAAAGAAATTAGAAGCTTATATTCCACTGGGGCAGCAACATAGTAAATAAAGTCAATAAGATATGTAAATTTAAAAATATACAGAGTAAACTAAAAGTATTTTTAATGGAGGAGGACAATAGAAACTGGAAGGGGGAGAAGGAGATTAGAATAGGCTTTAAGTAGGAGGAAGCACATCAACTGAGCCTTCAGGAAAGCTACCTAGGAGTTCTACAAAGGGGCTGTGAGGCAAGAATCTATTAAAGGTAAGGGCACAGTCTGCAGCAAGGTACATTTGGGGAAATGACAAGAAGCCAAGTTCAATTGAAACAGTAGAAATAGAAAAGAATGTGCAGTAAGGTTAGAAACAGGCAAGTGGTAAGGTAAAGGGCTTTAAACACCAACAGAAGAATGCATTTTAAGCCAGAGTCAATAGGGAAGCATTTTTTCCATCTCTGAAGATCATGATGATGATGATGATGATGACGAGTATGCATATAATGTATAAAAGTTTGCAAAGCACTTTCCATATCTTATCTTAGTTGATCGTCACAACGACTCTGTGAAGTTATTACAGATATTACAATTTTACAGAGGAGGAAACTGAAGCTTGGCAGAGTCAAGTAATTAGACTCAGATCCAGAAAGAGTGCTACCCTTGGAATCAGGAGAACCTGAATTCAAATCCAGCCTCAGACACTTCCTAGCTGTGTCACCTTGGGCAAGTCACTACACTCTGCCTCAGTTTTCTCATCTGTAAAATGAACTGGAAGAGGAAATGGCGAACCCCTCCAGTCTCTGCCAAGAAAACCCCAAACAGGGTTGCCAAAAGTAGCACATGACTCACAGAACTGAACAACAACTTGCTGGCTCCAGGTGCAGAGCTCCTCCATTGTGCCATCCAGCTGCCACAAGGCTGCCCCACTGTTTGCCAACTTGGCTGTGGAGAATACTTCCCTAGGAGACAAGCGAAGGGCCGTGCTCTCCATTTAGCCTAGCAGCAGCTGCAGCTCCCAAGGTCCGGCCGGCTCTCACTGCTCCCCTGCCAAATCCACAGTCTCTGGGCCCATCCAAAACAGAGCAACAACCACTCTGTCCCCTCCTCCCCCCGCCTGGCCCAGCAGAGGAAGAACAGCCCGAGAGCTACACACCCATGGGCTTCAGGGCCACGCTTTCCCAGGGGAGCCCTGTAAAACAGGCTGTCTCAGAGCAGGACTTCCTAGTGAGCTCAGAACTGTCAAACCGGCCTGTGGACCCTCTCTCCCTGAGGGGCCTTTTAAACCACTTGGCTGGGACAGCGTTCCATCTAATCGTCATCCGTCTGAAGGCAAGGAGCCCAGCAAATGACCTCATGAAGGCTTTCAGGCCCTGGGGTGGCCTGGGGTGGTAGAAAGCTCCCCGGGGCGGGGGGGGGGAGAGAAGCCTGGAACTGTAACCCCAGCTCTGCAGCCAACCCCCACTGAGTGCCCACCCTTCTCCCCACTCCAGGTCCTCTCAGTAAGATGAGGGGGAAATGAGAAGTCATTACTAAATGACCTCAAAGGATACTTCAAGCTTTAAATCCTATGATTCTGACATATTTTATCAATAACAGAACACCGTCACACATATTTTTAAAAATCTCTTTAAACAATGTTTTCACAAGAAATTAAAGGCCAAAGTAATCCACTGTCATCATCTTTCAAAATGATCAACCGGAACAGGTTCTTGGATGTGTACAAAGAATAAAGGAAGACCTGAAAGTTTCTTTGTCCTCGTAAAATACTTTCTTCCCCATATAGCTGAAATTCTGGCATTATATATTTGGAGGGTTAACCCAGCCAACCTTTATCTGGACAGCATCTAGCAGCATGGGGATTTCCAAAGGGAAGATGAACAACTTGGAAGCTTTGATGATCTCTAACTCAGACCAGGGATGGAGGAGGGGTCCCTGCTCCCTTAGGAGCCACCATAGCTGTGTGATCCGGTCATCTCTCAGGTCTATCTGCCCTTCCAAAGAGGGAAGCTGTGGCCTAGAAAGATCCAAGACTTCAGTAAATTCAAACAACAGTTCTATTGGGCTCTAAAATACATAAGACTATATTTTTGTGGCACACTTACACTTCCTAAAGCAGCAAAGGTCTAATGGAAAGAACTTCAGATTTTAAATCAAACAATCTTCATTCAGTCCTAACTCAAGACGCAGCTGATGGAAGTTAATAGAGTGCCCCCAAAAGACTCATCTTTCTAAATTTGTATCTGGTCTCTAATACTTACTAGCTTTGTGAACCTAGGCAAGTCACCCAAACCTGTTTACTTCAGTTTCCTCATCTTAAAAAGAGCTAAAGAAAGAAATGCCATATCACTCCAGTATCTTTGCCCAAATGGGATCTGAGAATCTGAAATGACTGTGAAAAACAACAAAAATTACTATTAAATACATTTGTAGGGATTTAAGTTTGCAGAACATTTTCCTCTCAGCAGCTACTGCAAGTATTATTATTACCACTTGTTATTATTATTCCTAATGGTTGTTTGCCCTTTGTTTTCAAGAGGGCTTGACTTGCTCCTGAACTGGATTTTAGAGAGGAGAATCCATCAGCCCTTCTCTCTCTTCCTGGGCTATCAAAGTCAGTGGTAGGACAGAAGTCAGGAAGACAACGATGAACCAGGATGTAGGGGACGACCTTAACATTCTGGCCAAGCTCTGAGTGCTCCCCAGCCCCTGCTTCAGTCATCTTCATGGTCACTGGGATTCGCTGTTCTCATTTACTCCTTCCAAACGAAAAGTCTCACCTACTTGGGACAGACATACCCCTAAGTCACCCATGGGCTGGGGGCCAGCTGCTTGCTCTAAAGCTGGCTAAGCCTGCCTTGCAGAGAGAGTTTTACCAGGATATGGCTGCTGAGGATGCTATGCCAGAGAGGGAAGAAGTGAAGGAAGGTGGAACCAAAGGTGCATGAGCAGCCCTGAAAAGAGCTCAGCCAGCCCTGGCGGCAGAGGTGCTGGGGCTGCCTGAACACCCCATGACAATGACAGCAAAGACACAAAGAGGGGAGGATCTCCTTCTTGGTCTCCAGTGTAGACTACAGGAACAAAAGGTGAGAAAGGATGAGGCAAGGCTTGTGAACATCAGACTCACTCCAAGTCAGTCAGTGAATCACAAGCATTTATTAAGTGCCAGGCACTGAACAAAGTCCTATACACACACACACAAATGCAAAAGGAAGTCACTGCCCTCAAGGAGTTCATAAGCTATTGAACTAATTAACAGGCAACTCTGTAAAATCAAGGCTGCAAGAAAATCTGCACCAGGAGGATCACACAAAGGAGGAGACAGAAAAAAAGCAAATCTTCCTCATATTTTTCCTTTTTCCATTTTTTTTTAAAGCATCAGATCAGCCTGCTACACAAGGGGAAAAAATATACACAGGACCTCAGACTTGAACAATGAAATCAACACTCAAACCAGGAAAATCAATTTATACAATAACTTCCTGTAGATCTCTTCTACACCCCTACTGGCCTCTGAAGGTGCTATCTCAAGAATATACAGTTTCCTTTTCTCTCTGCCCCAGGGGCCAAAACATTCCAATTGCCCAAGTGAAATATTGTCAGATAGCAGAAAGAACACTAGAAAAAAAGGAGTCAGAAGATCTGGCTCTCATCCCAGTCCTTCAGTATGTGATAAGCCCTTTCCTTTTCTGGGCCCTTGAAAAATGAGGGGGTTTCTATAGTATCTTCTCATCCTGACATTATTTATTCTAAGTTCTAAGACCGCTTCCACATCTAACACCTCTAAGTTTTGACTCTAATCTTCTAAATTCTAATATTCCTTTATTGATGTTTTGCCTCAGATTAATTTAGCACAAAGTCATTAGAATGGCTGTACCATTCTCACTGCCCTTCATCTAAAGGGAACAGTTTTCTGCAAAACTTAATCTGACCCTGAGGGAAAAGAAAGAAAATAAGGGAACTCACTAAGAACCCCAGTTCTAATGGGCTCTTGAGTGAGGGGGACCCCTACAGTGGAAATACTAAAGATCAGGAAAGTCTAGGGACCAGTGCTCCAACCCCAAGTCTACTATTTACTTGCTACTTATGTAACCTAGGGGAAAGCATCCTTGCTATCAAGGGCAGCTAGGTGGCGAATAGATAAATACTGAGCCTGGATTCAGGAAGAACTGAGTTCAAGCCCAGACATACACAATAGCTGTGTGAGGGGCAGCTAGGTGAAGCAGTGGATAGAGCACCAGCCTTGAATTCAGTAGGACCCGCGTTTAAATCTGGTTTCAGACACTTAACACTTCCTGGCTGTGTGACCCTGGGCAAGTCACTTAACCCCAGCCTCAGGGGAAAAAAAAAAAAACAAAAAAAACAAAAAAACAATAGCTGTGTGACCTTCAGCATGTCACTCTACCTCTGAATCCATTTCCTCATCTGCAAAACAGTAAAACCTTCCTAGGGTTGTTGTGAGGATTCAATGAGATAAGAATTATATAAGCATAGTCCCTGGCACAAAGTAAGTTCCGTACAAATATTAGTTATTATTATTACTGATTTCTCTGGTCTCGAGTTATAGTCTGTAAAATGGATTGGAACCGACAATCTCTAAGGTCCCTGCAGCAGCTCTAAGTATATAATCTTATGAAGTGACTCTGGAATGATGATCAATTATTGACCGATCTTTTCCTGGGGTTGAATGACAGATTTGATGACTGCCTTTCTCTAGTTCTTCAAGGCCATCACTAGTATTGAACAGACCCTGAAGGGGAATGAAGGAAGCATGTGACTTCCAGAAGTTGTGCCAAATTATTTTCTCAAAGCTTTACCTCCTCCCACTACTTGCACTAGGAACTCAGAGTCTTCAGGACTTAACTTATGACAGTCTCCACTTAAGACTCTCCAAAAGGCCCTGAAAAAGGTCTTTCTTTTAAATGTTTCATTTAAACTTTTTTTTAAAAGAGAAAAAGATTTTTTTTTTCTTTCTGAAACTCAACCTTCCATGTTGCTAGAAATACAACCAACCAGGGGAATCAAAAACACCCCAGATTTGTGAGTATATACAAGGTGAGAGACAGAGGGAGAAAACACTGAGCAGAAGGCAAAGAGGTTCTAAAATTAAGCTTTCAGCTTAATTTAATTAATTTTATTTATTTATCTTAATTTAAAATTAAACTTTTAGCTCCTAAGAGTTATTAAACATTTAAGAGTCAGATCTTGTCACCCATTGAGGGGGGGAAAGAGAGGGATGATTTGCCCATGATAGGACTTAGAAGGGACAAATCGAGTTTGAACTATTATTCCTGACCAAAGTTTCAACACAATCTCTCCAAAACCCATGTGGCCAACTGCTCCTGCCCACCTGACTTCATGTACCGCCCACACCTACCCTGGCTGGAGAAAGAAGCCTCCCGACTCTCCTAGCCCTCAGGAATCTCTCCCCACCCCTGCTTACTACTCCAGCCACTGTATTTAGGTTAAAAATCCAAACTAGTTAGGACCTTTTATGAGAAATAATTCTGACTCACCCTCACCTAGCTAATTCCTTCATTTGCTCCCCCAGTATCATTTTTCTCACTGACTTCCTCCAGCCTGTTTTGAACAGACATATTGCTCAAACTTCCGGTTCCCTCTGGAGAAAATAACAAAAATCAGACTTTACCTTTTATTTTTCATTTTCATCCTCTTTCCTTTTCTCTACCTAACTGCTATCTCCAAGGAAACAAGAAAGACTTCGGTCTTCTTCAATCCCAGTCTCCCTTCTCAACAAATCCCAGTCATTGGGTTCACACATGCAGAAATTTCTTTTACTGGGCTGCTTAAAGAGAATCCCATCTGGAACCCACAACTTCCTGCTTCTGCTCTCCACATCAACTCTGAGCAGGCCCCTCAGAGTACGCGATGCAGCCCCAGTGGTCAAAAGGGAGCTTCAAGAGGGCCTGGAACCCCCAGATCAAGAGGCCCCATGGGGACCACACTCAGAAAGAAGCAGAGCCTTTTATGCTGTGGCTGGACTTAAACTGCTCCGGAGAAATAAGGGACCTTACAGAGAGAGAGCTGAAATAAAAAGCAAACTTGTAAACTCTGGCTACCTCAAAATGTTGCTCCCTCCTAGTAGCAAAAAACCTTGAATGTGCTAATATTCTGATTTCACTTTCATATCGACAGCACTCCTTTCTTCTTGGTTCCTACTGCCCCCATCCTAATTATCATATTGCCAAAGACCTGAACTTCTGAAACAGTATTTCAGTCTTCCCCCTCCAATCTATTCTTCACTCTTCAGTGGCAGAATCATCTTTATTACAGATAGTTCTCATGCATGTGGGGCAGTTAGGTGGCTCAGTGGATAGAGTCTTGGGATTAGAATTAGAACGATTCCTTCATCTTCCCAAGTTCAAATCTCAGACACTATCCATGTGACCCCAGACAAGTCACATAATCCTGTTTGCTTCATTCATCTGTAAAATAAGCTGGAGAAGGAAATGGTGAGCCATTCCAGAACCTTGCCAAGAAGACCCCATATGAGGTCACTAGGAATCAGACAGAAGTGAACAACTGTTATTATACTTTATCAGTTGCAATCATATTTTTATGTTGTTTTCCTTGATTGTTTTCATAGATTATACATCCATGGAAAATTTAGTTCAGAGGATGGGAAGAGATTTCAGATTGTGTGAAGCAAAATCTATCAACAGAAAATGTTTTTAAATAACTATCAGTTGTATAATAACTAAGTTTGGCCCCAGTTAAGAGATATGAGAATGAAGATCCCTGGTGATAAGAGTGCAGATTGAGACTTTCTTTTAATGACTAATGAATGGGGAATTAGTTGGGTATTTTTTTTTTCTCTTTTTCTCAAAAAAAAAAAAAAAAAAAAGGAAAGAAATGGATGTAAAAGAAAGAAAAGGTAGATTTTTATTTATTGAAAAAAATAAAATTTTAGTTAAAAAAAGGATAGCAGCAGGGAACTTGGATGTAGATCATGGCATATACTATCAGATGTGATTGTCAGAGCTTGGTTAGTTTTTCTGACTTCCTTTTTCTCTCTTTTTTCTTCTTTGTTATATAAGGAATGGCTTTCTGCATGGGGGAGGGAAGGGCATATATTGAGAAACTGATGTAAAAACAAAAGGTTTCAATAAAATTCAAAAAGTATCAGTTATTATTGCACAAATTATAGCAAGCCCTGGAATATTATACATCCTCCTAAGAAAGATCTATAATCACTCGAAATAGTTCAGGATAGTTATTCCCACTGGAAAAACTAGTGGATAAAAAAAAAACATACCTATTGTCCAGAATATGATATATAGCTGGGTGGATGGCCCTTGGAGCTGGTCCTTCCGTACACTTATCTTAGACACCATGCAAGAACAATGATCTGGGCCCAGAATCAAAGAGGAAGAAAGTTAGCTGGCTTGCATTTGGGAAACTGCCTGGTGCTTTTTATGATCTTAAGCATTTCCCAAAGGCCCAAGTACAAAAAAATAACAAAAATAATATTCTTTGGAGGGAGTATGGTACAATAGGTAAAGGGAAGTATTGGAATAAAAAAATCTGGATTGAAGTTGTGCCCCTCATATATTCTACCTTTCTCATTCCTCACTCAGGCTGCACTCTGAACTTTCTTTACTATGTCCTTTCTTTACTCTACCTTCGGTCCCTTTCAGCTTCCTCTTATTTAAGGTCCATTAGAATTAGCTACACCCAGAGAAGTAACACTGGGAATTGAATGTGGACTACTTGAATTTTTATTTTTCTTCCAGGGTTATTTTTACCTTCTGAGTCCGATTTTTCTTGTGTAACAAGAGAACTGTACAGATCTGCACACATATATTGTATCTAAGATATACTTTAACATGTTTAACATGTATATGACTACCTGCCATCTAGAGGAGGGGGTGGAAGGAGGGATGGGAAAAGTTGGAACAGAAGTGAGTGCAAGGGACAATGCTGTAAAAATTACACACACATATGTTCTGTCAATAAAAAAGTTATAATAAAAAAATGAAAAAAAAAAGAATTTAAGATCCATCTGGCAGGGGCAGTCTTTCAACTTGTGTCTACATTCTGTGATCATGTACAGTGCCTAGAACAGAGTAAGCACTTAATAAATGTTTATTGATTATATGACTGTGGGCAAGTCACTTAATCTCCCAAGGCTCCCAGATAATCCTCCAAGTTATAGAAAAGTTGCTCAACTGCATTAATGGAAGCAGTTTCCAGTGTGGAATCATGATTACTTGTATCATGTTACCTTTAACAGGGAGTTAACACCTACATAAAGCACCCATGCTATACTATTTACTTGTAGTCAGTTGTCTCCCTACTACCATTCTCCTTTGACTTTTTGTAGTGGTTTGGGTATGACTCTCATTTCCCAAGAACTGCACCAATGAATCCCAAGCTCAGGAGGGTTTACAGACACACATGAACAAGAATCACACAGAATGCAAAGGCAGAGCCACTACTGAGGTCTCTAATACTACCCTGGTGCATATAACCCTGGATGTGGAGTAAGGAAGTCAAGGTTGAAATGATCCTCAGATACTAGCTGGGAAATTCATTTA
This sequence comes from Sminthopsis crassicaudata, assembly GCF_048593235.1. Classification (NCBI taxonomy): domain Eukaryota; kingdom Metazoa; phylum Chordata; class Mammalia; order Dasyuromorphia; family Dasyuridae; genus Sminthopsis; species Sminthopsis crassicaudata. The sequence continues at coordinate 485,035,671 of NC_133618.1, read as the reverse complement.
ATTTTTCTATGGCTCAGTTTCCTCATCTTTAAATGAGGAGTTAGGACTTGAAGTCATCCTTCTAGGGTGACTTCCAGCTCCAAATATGTATCCTATGAAGGATCTCCTTGGAGCAGCAATTCACATTTATATAGGGCTTTAAGATTTACAAGGCATTTCTCCATAACAAAACATTTTACAGAGGGGTTCATGAAACTCAAAGAAATTAAATGACATGGCCATAGTCTCACAGCTAGTGACAGGCTAATATAGATTCAAAGTCAGTGTTCTGATTCCCAGATGAACCTCCTTACCACTCGTACTGCCTCTCTAATTGAAGTAATAACAGGAACTAGAAGTACGAAATGGATTAGTGATATAAAAAATCAAATCAGACATTCATCACAAGTAACAAATTTATTACCTGAAATACCTCCCAGACTTAACCAAGCACGACTAAGCAAGCCAGTATCAGGTGATTAAGCAACTTGCTTTTGGGGAGAACGACTTTTAAAGGTTCAAGGGAGAGGAGGGGCATAGGGACTAGGGACTAAAGGGAGGAGGGTGGGAAGAGTTGGGGCCAGGGAGAGATCCAGGAGAAGCCAGGTTTGACTGACCAGGAGTCAAAATTGTCCAAAATGTGCTAATCAAGACACTCTGATAGGAGTTAGGACAAGGTGGATGGATTAACAATGGAGCACAAATGAGCTGATTTAAGATTTCTAACGTCATCTCATCCTATGCTAACCAGTCTGGGAAAACTGAGCTGATCATGATTGATAACAGGAACAGGATGGGCTCATTTTAGTAATTCCTGAGAATAAAATGGTTTAGAGTTCACATCATAACGAGACAAACAAGGACCCAGGGAGATAGGAGATTCAGGGTCAAACCTCAGCTTTTTCCCTCTGCTCCATCTTCTCCACCTGCAAGTAACAGGCTCCCAGCGTTTAGGAGCATGTGGCAAGACACTGATAACCCAATTCTTTACATGGAAGAGGCGGAGAGCCTGCTCCTTGGAGAATCATGATTTATAATGGAAAGACTTGAGGCAAGCATAGATGTTCTGTCAGTGGTCCTAGCCTGTGAGTAGGAACTTCTAAGATTAGCTATATCTGCCTAGCTATAATGCATTCGGAAGGCACGCAGAAATCAGGACTTTCTCCAGTTTGCCTCTTCAAGGCAAAGAGATAATGTAAAAGGAGAAGCTTCAGGCCCTTCCCATCCAAGGTCAACAGGGAGTCCTTGAGGACAGCCCTCAGTTCTTGGTCTTGATATTTCTTCTTCTATTTTAGGAGAAGGAAATTGGAGGCTGTGACCCTGTAAAGGCCAGGAGAATAAGCCCCCCAGGTCTGGGAGTTGAGTTTGGGCCATGGTTTCAAACAACTGGTCCTCCGCTGAGGCCTTAAAACATGAGAAGCGACCTTCAGGGCCCCATCCTGGGATAGTAGAGACAAGGCTTCAGCCAGTAGCTATGCTGCTTTTGGATACAAATTGGAGGGACTAATCTTTTGTAAAAACTGTTACTTCTAAGGCCACTCTGCTCAAAAGCCAATGAGATACAATTGATAAATGGTAAAGGATATGAATAGACAATTTTCAGATGAAGAAATTAAAGCCATTTATAACAAAATAAACACATGCTCTAAATCACTATTGACTAGAGAAATGAAAATTAAGGCAATTCTGAAGTACCACTACACACTTCTCAGACTGGCTAAGATGACAGGAAAAGATAATGCTGAATGTTGGAGGGGATGTGGGAAAACTGGGACACTGATACATTGTTGGTGGAGTTGTACATGGATTCAACCATTCTGGAGAGCAATGGAACTATGCCCAAAGGGCTATTAGATTGTGCATACCTTTTGATCCAGCAGCTTCTATCCCGAAGAGATCTTAAAGGAGGGAAAGGGACCTGTATGTACAAGAATGTTTGTGGCAAGGAACTGGAAAATGAATGGATGTCCATCAATTGGAAAATGGCTGAATAAATTGTGGTATATGAATGTTATGGAATATTATTGTTCTATAAGAAATGACCAGCAGGTTGTTTTCAGAAATGTCTGGAAAGACTTACATGAACTGATGCTGTGTGAAGTGAGCAGAATTAGGATAACATGACATACAGTTACAGCAAAAGTCAACTGATGGGCTTGGATCTTCTCAGCAACAGTGATTCAAGACAATTCCAATAGACTTGGGATGGAAAATGACATCTGCATCCAGAGAAAAAACTATGGAGACTGAATATGGATCAAAATATAGTAGTTTTACCTTTCTGTTTGTTTTCTTTTTCTTTCTTGTGATTTTTCCCTTTTGGTCTGATTTTTCTTATATAACATAACATCCTATTTATCCTATATCTTTGAAATAAATATTCCCTTTTCAAATCTAATGGATGTTAATTGGCTAAATAGAACAGAGGTACTATCTAATAGTGGGGAGACCATACCAAAATAAGAGTTTGAGTTGATTTCTTTAGAGAAAAGATTCCACTCTATTTCTAAGGGAAATTCCTTAGGGGAGATCTAAATGGCTTTGCTCTAGGATAGGAACCCCAGAGAGTACTCAGGACATGGAGAGGACCCTTACCTTTCACCCTCACAGTGAGTAATATGAAAAATATTGTGAAATTTTCTGAGTCACAGTGAAATGACCTCTCCAAAAAGCCAATTTGTGTAATGGACAGAGCACAAAAAACCTAAGTTCAAGTCTCTGCTTCTCCCATCAATTGGTGGGAACAAGTTCTAACAATTCCTGGGCCTGTGATTGCAAACAAATAATTTGAGTTCCATTGTTTTCTTTTGGTAAAATGGAAATGATAACATTTGTATGCCAATATACTGCCTTCAGAGGATTATTGTGAGTTAAACACTTTTTAAACAGTACCTTCTATATACATGGGAGTTTTTAATATTATTATTATTACTAAAAACAAGTGACAAGTATCTGTAGTTATGCCCTGGGTAGAGGTTTTCAAGGGTTCCCAGACCCTGCTGCAGAGCTGCCAAACACTGCAGTGCAAAATACCACATCCTCTGGAACAGTTGTTTTGTGTTTGCTCATGACTATGAGCTCCTCAGGAGCAGCTGTTGGGTCTGCACCTAGCTCAGGCTTAGATACTACATAAGTACCTGGGGAAATGCATTACTTCCTACCCCTGCCAAAGGCACCCATGGACCATGTTTCCTCTCCAGGTTTGAACTGCACGTGTGCCTTAGAGAACACAGCTGGGAATCCTTCCTTCAGAAAAAAGCACCTCAGAGATCTTGCCCCAAAGAGGCACAAGACAAATACAAAATTTCCAAGGAGAAATGCTAGCACAATATAACAAGGACCCCACTGGGGTTGGAATTAGAGGTAATTGAGTCCAAATTCTACACCTGTATAACCCTGCATTGGTCATTTAACGTCTCCAGGCTTTAGTTTCCTCATCTGTAAAATGAAGTGATTGGACAAATTATTACTAAGGTGCTTTCTGGCTCTAAATCTAAGAATACTCAGATTTAGGGAAAAAGCTTCCAAACAACACACCCATGCCAACCTACACCCACCTTTGTGAGTTTCTGCCAATGTTTTGCTAAATTTTATAGAAATATATCTCTTTGCATGACAGGTACACAGAAAACAGAATCAATGAAATTTCTAAGAATAAATTATCTCTCTTGTTTCCACTGCCTTCTCACTCTGATAAGATAGGATTTCTATCTAAGGTAGAAGGAGCCTAAGACCATCTTTCTCCTTCTAAGGCTCAAAGCTGGGGCCCAGAAAAGTTAAGTGATTTGCTGATGTTCACATAGCAGCAGCTCAAAGCTATAACTTGAACCCAAATCTTCTGACTGCAAGTCTAGGATTTTCCCCACCATATTATTCTTAATTTACAAATAATGACATTGAGACACTCCCAGCGAGGATGTCCAACATGTCTAAGAGGCTAGATTCAAATCCAAATTCTCTGACTCCAAATTTAGCATTTGTTCAGTTGCACCACTGTGGCTTTGACTGAATTCCTTTCCACTTAGCTAAAGAAAGCTGTAGCCTGCCCCCTCCCCTGTCAATGTCTCTTGTTTCCTAAAAACCCTTTACTCATTGATTCATCATTTATTAAGCATCTACTATGTGTAAGATATTATGAGTAATATAAAGATTATTATTGTTGTGAAAAATAACACCACCATTTTAGATTTACAAAGTACTTACAAACTACAAGGCAGAAATAAAGGGCATTATTACTCCCCTTTTACAGATGACAAAGCTGAGATTTAAAGAGGTAATACAGTAATTACTAAAGCCAGAGTTATGAACTCAGTTCTCCTAACTTCAATTTCCATTATCTTTCTACTATATCACTCAGCTCTGAAAGAAGGTAAGAATTCCTATTCTCCTGAAGCTTACAAGTCTCTTCACTTACTACCCATCTATAACTTAGTAAGTCCTACATAGTTGCCTAAGGCTCAGAGAGGTTACTTTGCCCATGTTTCCACAACCTCTAAGTGTCAGAGAGGCAATCTGAAGCCAGGATCTGAGTCCAGTCTATCCCTTGTATCAGAATGCTACTCCTTATTAGTTGTTGTTCCGTTATTTTTCAGTCCTATCTCCATTTGGGGTTTCCTTGGCAAAGATTCTGTAGAGGTTTGCCATTTCCTTCTCCAGTTCATTTACAGAAGAAAGAATCCAAAACAAAACAGCGTTAAGTTTCTTGCCCAGGATCACACAGCAAGTCTGAGGACAGATTTGTACTGAGGAAGAGGAATCTTCCTGACTCCAGGCCAGGTATTCTATCGCTGTGCACCTAGATGGCCCTTCTTGTCTAGGAGGCAAATAAAATACAATATTTATTAGATATATATGTATGTAAATGTATATGTGTGTATGTGTATAAAATATATATATGTAATGAACACACTAATGCATTAAAATAGCAGGACAACTCTAGGAACTAGTCTAAAAATGGTCCAGGACTTGAGAGAAAACCAAGATCCCCAAGTGGTGTTTGAACTGCTCCTTAAAAGACAAGAGTGAACTGCCTGAGACGTGAAAGAATGGCTTTCCTGGTGAAGGAAGGAATCAGTAGGAACAAGAATGTTCAAGGCTTCCCTGAGGAACAAGCAAACAGAGCAGTGCACTGAAGCAGGAGGCTCTGATGAGGGAAGAAAAGGAAGGACATCTCTAAATGTCTGATAGGAAGAGAACCAAATGCAGTGTTGGGGGGAGTCCCAGAAGCTAGATTGCATAGGACTGAAGGTACACAGCTTTGTCAGCAGGACCCGCACCCCGGCAAAGTATTACAGCTCATTTTTAGCCTGGGATTGGGGGAGTATTTATGTCAGGCTGGAGAGGACTTATGCACTACTCCCCCCCAAGCTTGCTGACCCATCATCCTCTCTGGGATTCCACCATAGCAGAAGTCTGGGAGACCGAGACAGTATACAGATGGCCGCAGTTCACCCAAGAAGAGACGGACTCTATTAACAGGCCTGGACCAGGGCTACTTTATAAAACTACAAGACTTGAGCAATCTATTTGCCTTCTCCAGGACTCAGTTTCCTCAGTTTCAGTCAGTTGGAATAAATGAGGCTGAGGATCCCTGAGGATCCCAAAGGAAAGGAAATGTGCTCCCAGCACTCCTCTTCCCCAAATCTCTTTTTGCAAAAATGTTAAGAATGAACACTCCTGCAGCTGGACAGATGGTGAATTCCCTCAGCTCCAAGGGCTGACTCAGCTCCAGAAGCTGGGGCCATGTCTCCAACTCCTTCCCACTTTTCCATCTGTTGCTCTGGCCTCCAGCCTCCTCTCCACCAAGTCCCCTTTTCTCCTGACCCCCAGTTCTCTGGGCATTTGGGGGCAAGCTCCCTAAGTGTGGGGCACTCATCATCATGGTGGACTAAGTCAGACATAACACCGGGTTAATTCAGTCAACTTTCTCTAAGACGGATTTGCACACAGGCAATGCACAAAGGGGGCATTCCAATGTGACGACTCACCTCCAGGCCCTTTGCCTTCATCCAAAATTTCCCTGGCTGAAGGCTTCCTGTCTGATCCCTCCGTTATAAGAGACCACAACTCCTGGTCAAGGGCTGAGGCAGCTGAAGCCCTAACAAAAAGCAAGGGGATGGATAAAATGACTCCTAAAAGCTCCCTTTGATCACAGGAACATAGAATTTGATCTGGAAGTTTCTCCTTCTCTAAGGAAATAACATGCAATTGCTTTGCAAACTTTAAAAACACGATAAAAATTCCAGCTATTACCCCATTCTCCACATAGCCACCATATTGATATTCTTAAGACACAGGTAACCGTGTCACTTTCTTACTCAAAAAACTCCAGTGGGTCCAAACTGTCACTAGAATAAATTCCATATTCCTCTATTTGGCATTGTATTCAATTTCTCAATGACCTTGTTGTTCATTCATTTATCACTGATTATCTACTATGAGTTAGACCCTATGCATGATGTAAAGAATGGGAGAACAGCACTTAGTAAAGTCAAGGAAAGGAACTAAAAAGAATAGCATATACATTCAGTATATAATAAAATAATTAAAATAAGTGCAATACAATTTCAGAGGGGTAAGGCCTTCAGGAAAATCCCTGGAAGAAATTAGCACTTGAAAAATATGATTGTTCCCATTTTATGGATAAAGTAACTGAGCTAGGAATCTCTAGCTGCATCCAAGACAGGATTTCAAGGGATAAAAGGGGAAAAGGGAACATATTAGAATGGGAGAGAGCTTAGGCAAAGGCATGGAGATGAGAGATAGAATTTCATGTGTGGAAAACATTAAGCAGGCCAGTTTGGCTAGAACATAAAAAAAGTTTAAGGGGGAGTAATGGGAAATAAATCTGGAAAAAATAGATTGAAAACAGATTATAAAGTGTTTTAAATGTCAAGAGACTTTGTATTTTGTCCTAGAAGTGCCTGGGAGCCATTGAAGTTTCTTGAGCAGGGAAGGAGTATATATGTTTTAGGAATATCCATTTGAAAGCTGGAAAGAGAGTGGATTAGGAAGTGAAGAGACTGGAATCTAGCAGATCATTTATGAGGCTAGTGCAATACGTTTTAATGATCATCTCGTCCAATCTTCTCATTTTACAGCTTAGGAAGCCGTGATCCAAAAAACTTAAGTGACTAGTAAAGAAAGTTATTGTAAAACTGATAACTATATAAACATGAGTTATTATGGCAGTTCTTTCTGACTTTGGCTGCCTTGTATTCCATATATATATACATATATATATATAATGCCTTGTATTTCATATACATATATCACTATATAACTGTGCCCCAGTCAAGTCAACCTATGAGTTCCTCCAGGACAGGGAGAAGACTATGTCTTCTTCTACCTCCTCCATAATGCTAGGCAAGCAACACATTTGCCAAACAGGGGAGGGGAACACAGATGATGTGCAAGAATTGAGCAAATCAAGAGAAAGAAAAGAAAGCAAACCAAGAAACCACAATTCTGGGGGATGACTAGCAAACCATTTTTTAAGGTGCTATTATCCAGAAAGATTTTTAACCATCTCAAAATACATATGTAAATATGTATTCCCTAACCCTCTATCCTCCCCCTCGGAAGGGGGATCAGTGCCCAGTAACTGTGTTTTTTAAATGAGTCCATATATCTGAGCATTTCTAGGAAAAGAACTTTAATGAAGAGGTCTTCCTATTCTTGTTGTTAGTTCCAAAGTAAACACATAGGAACCACTTTCACCTGAGAGAGCATTACTAATATTTGCCATGGTACATTCTGGTTCTTGGACACTTGGGCAAAATCTGGAAGGTAGACGGCCAGCGCCTTTCTCATTGGCAACTAATACATCTAAAGATAATTTTAATTGCCAAAAGAGAACCGAACAACACAATTATGCTCCTTTCAGATATAAGCAAGCTGCAATCAGTTATTCTTTCCCAATATAGGACCACAGACTACTAGGGGAAACCCAGATCATCCTATCCATCTTTCTTTCTTTCTTTTTTTTAAAGAAACAACCAAGCTTGTGGTTTTGGAAAGTTTGGAAACTTGTATGTCTGGAAGGAAAAATAAAGTTGGAGAGATCAGGGAAGCCAAGTAGAAAGTCTGAATTTGATGCAATAAGAAATCATAATTATAGGAACACAAATTTAAAGTGTGATCTATCAGGTGGTACAATGGATGGAGTCCCAAAGCTGGAATCAGGAAAATATGAGTTCAAATTCAGTCTCAGACACTAATTAGCTGTATGCTGACCCAGTTCAAGTCACTTTTATCCCTCTTTGCCTATAAAATGAGCTGGGAAAGGAAATGGCAAACCATAATCTTTCCCAAGAAAACCTGAAATGGGGTCACAAAAAGTCAGACATGACTAAAAATGTCTGAACAACAAAGATTTAAAGCAATCTAGTTTATATCATGCTGCTTTCTCAGGGAAGATCTTTTATAACAAAGGAATGAATAGTTATCATTGCATTTAAAAAAGATGGAATGGATTTTTAAAAGATGGATTCACCCTAGTGAATGTTCCATGGAATACAGGATTGCTAGCTAGATTCTTGCCCTGTTTTACTCTCTAGCCATGTGGCCATGAGACCCTTCTGGGTTTCACCTTCTATAAAGTAAGAAAAGAGGATTGAACTAAATGATCTCTATCACTTTATGATCTACTGAAAAGTAGAGGGTAGGGTCTATGTTCTCCAGTGCCTCAAAAAACAACTTTACTTTCTTCTGTGTCCAATTAGGATCATTCTTGCCCAGGACCTGCCATGTGTTCTATCCTACTACTGATAGAACCATCTTTACTCATTTAATGGATAGGAGAAGATGAAGAAAACTGGCCAATGAGGGGCTTTGAGCGGGTTACTACAGTGTACTGGGTATGATCCAAAGATTGAACCCCCTAGGCTAGTCATCTCTCCCTCATGCTCAGATGAAATTAAAATTTAAAACCAAACCAAGGAAACCTTTGGTCTGAGATTCATATGTAAGTGAGGAAGAACTCTACAAGGCTGGGGAGGTTCAGCACCAAGTGGATCTATCCAAATGTTAACTGGCACAATACTATCTCCCACTCTGGTAACTACACCAAAGTGGTTTAAATCCAGCCCCACCCAGGGTTTGCCATATATTAGGTATTTAATAAATTATTTTTGATTGACTTACTGCCCCAAAGAATCATGTTAGTAAAGTAGGAAGAATGTAGAATTTGGGAGGCAGGAGACTTGGCTCCCCTACTACTTCTAAGACTTTTAGCAAGCTCTTCATTTCCCCCAAATTATGTTCCTCATCTATAAAAAAGAGTTGTAAATACTTTTAATAGCCATCTAATGTGAAGAGCCCTTTAAAAACTCTGAATTAACTACAGAAATGAGAGTAATTATTACCATAAAAGTTTTCAGAGAAGAAAATCCCACCACCTTCGTCCTTAGCCCACAAGTTCAACTCCTCCCACTTTGAAATCAGGCCTAATAATTTCAGTTGAGGGGAAAAAATTATCTTTGGCCTCTGAACAGGAGCTAAATGAATGATATCTTTATTGTCAATATTTCCTGGTCTGGAGCCAAGAGAAAAAAAATTTACTTGAGTCCATTTAAGTTACCACTCTGCCCAGGGCTTTCTGCTACAGAAGCCAAAGCCGATTCTCTCTGAGATCAAATATCATATTTCCCTTCCTCTCAGTCTCAGATAAAAGCAGATACAACCATTCTCTGGCTGAACAAAACTATCATATCAAAATTTGATGAAGTGAATCTATTTCAGATGTGAATTTTTGTGTGTTGGGGTGAGGAAATTTATATCTAGGGAAGGAAAAAGATTTGTTTTTATTCAAGAAACTAGCAGCTTGAACTTGACTTTGGGTCATTCATTCAAAGTCTGGAGATCCAGGTTATATAAAATGGCAGACATGACTCTGCTCCTAAGGACTGGATTTATTATTATTGACTTTGATTATTGACTTAATAACCAGCAATTCAGTGAAAGAGTTGTTGCACCCAGCCCTGTGCCAGGTGCACTGAAAGTTACCAAAGAAGAATAAGCATTAGATCCTTTTCCTACTGGAGTTCACTCTCCAGCTGGAGAGAGAAGATGTCTTTGAAACAATAAGAGAATAAGACAAGACATATATAACACACAGACTGCCTAATACTATGGGAGTTTAGAGAAGATAGACTGGGGAGAAAAGTTCTAGCAGATTCCTCCACTAACTTGTATGTATGCAGTGAGTAGCTGCTATTGTTTGCTATTATTGAGACCAGCATGGATGGCACTGGGAAAACAGCCCTGGATTTGAAGTTCAGGAACTGACCTGAGTTCATTCAAATCTAGGTTTAGCCAAGAGAACATTGTAAACAGTAACAAGATTATGTGATAATCAACTGTGATGGACTTGGCTCTTTTCCACAAAGAGATGATTCAAGGCAATTCCAATAGATTTGTGTTGCAAAGTTATATCTGCATCCAGAGAGGGTTATGGAGGCTGAAGGCAGATCAAAGCACAGTATTTTCACCTTTGTTGTTGTTTATTTGCTTGTTTGTTTTTTTTTTTTTTTCAATTGCTCTCATTTTTCTTACACGGCATGATGAATATCTAATGTTTAGAATTGCACGTGTTTAACCTTTGTCAGATTGTTTGCTGTCTTGGAGAGGGAGAATAGGGAGCTAGAAGAAGAAAAATCTGAAACACAAGGTTTTGCAAAGGTGAATTCTGAAAACTATTTTTGCATGTATTTTGAAAAATAAAATACTATAAAAAATCTGGGTTCAGCCACTATTTGCCATCTATGTGATTTGGGGGCAAATCATTTATAGAATTTAAGCTCCTTGAGGGCAGGGCTTTTTAAAAAGAAATTTTATCCCCAGCACTTAGTAGAGTGACTAGAATATATAATAGGTATTTAATAAACTATTGTTGAATAGAACTAAACTTCCCTGAGACTCAGTTCCCTCATCTATAAAATGAGGGGGTTAATCCAGATTATATCCAATCAACCAACAAGCATTTATTAAGCAATTTACTATATACTAGGCTCTGAGGTAAGCCCTAGAGATACAGAGACAAAAATGAAACAATTCTTGCCCTCAAGGAGCTTAGATTCTGATGTGGGAAACAATATGAATATGCAAAAAGGATGAAAAAAAATACAAAATAATTTTGGAAGCGAGTTTCACTAGCACTTGGGCAGCAGAGGAATTCAGAAAACAGGGCTTGAGTTGAGTCTTGAAGGAAATTGAGGACTCCAAAGAGCATATAGGGGAAGGGATTACATTCCAGGCATAAGAGACAGTACAAGGATAGAAAGATGAAAAAGGGTCATCTCAGCTTCTGCCTCAGAATGGAATTTTAATGAAATCCACAGTGGGATTCACTATAATCATCTCACATCTATAGAGTACACCTGAGTTTACAAAATGCTTCTATCAGAGAAACTCTGAGAAGATGCAATTATCCTTGCTTTACAAATGAGGAACTTGAAGTTCAGAGATTAACTGGTTTTCCCATCTCAACAATCTACTTCGGGGAATCAGAATTCAACCAGGTCAGTTGCCTCCAAGTTCAGTGTTCTTTCCAAAATCATATTGAATATTGCAAAACTTCAATAATGATAAGCATTTATTAAACCTCTATTGTATGCAAAGCATTGTATTCAGTGGGGATGTAGTGGATACAAAGATTAAATAAAATTAAAGACTACTTCTAATAGAGGGCATTTAAGTGGCACAGTGGGTAAAGAATAACAGCCTTGGAGTCAAAGAGATCTAAGTTCAAATCCAGCCTCAAACTCTTAGTAGCTGTATGACCCTGAGCAAGTCACTTAACCTGGTTTGCCTCAGTTTCCTCATCTGTGAAATGAGCTGGAGAAGGAAAAAGCAGCCACTCCAGTATGTTTGAGGGGAGGGGGGAGAGTCCAAATGGGGTCATAGAAGAGTCAGACACAGTAAACAGGGCTGTGATGAAGGTGGTTGGACAGGAAAAGATGAAAAAAAAAAAAAGATCTGGGCTTCCATGCATCCAGAAGATCGGGGACTTTAAACTACTAGGCCTAGTTTACAAAGCCTCTCTATTTCCCTCAACCAGACCTTTCAGGATGGGCACCAGCTATCCTTCCCCAGTTCACAGAGTGGCTTCTCCTTTTCCAATCAACTCTTTCCCTTTGTGGTCTCTTCCCCAGTGCTCCCTTATGCGTGCTCCCCCCTCCCCATCTCATTAAAGTGCTAGCTCCTCACGGTAAGGAGCTAGCTTGTTCCTATTTTATCTCCGCTGCTTAGCACGGTCTGGCGCATAATAAGTGCCTAATAAGTCAGTGTTCTATCTATCTCTGAGGAAATTCCAACGGGAAACACTAGCTCATCTTCTCCAAAAAGGCAGTCAATAGAGGACACCTCTAATCAGCCCGTGGTGTTTTCTGAGTTAGCCCTCCGTACACGCGCCAGGCTCCGGGTGAGTCACTGCTCCTGTCTCCGGACTAGTCGGACTGCTTGAGAGTTAGAGCTCCATCTAAGGGATCTCCTCCAATCAATGAGCCGGTGTAAGTGACAAATGAGGTCACATGCAAATGAGCATGCGAACCTAGGAGTGCATCCCGGAATGGCGGGACGCCCGGCCGGGGCAATAAGGAAGCTCCCCTTATCCGAGGTCTTTATTAACTAGGTGTAGTCTTCCAAACTCCTCAGAAAGAATCCCAATTCAGACTTGTACACCTGGCATGGCTATCTAGTAACTCTTTCCCAGCGTTACTATTCTGGACCCTTGTTAGAAACTAACCAAAAAAATAACACGACTTCACATTTAAATAGTGATTTAAAGGGTTTACAGAATAGTTTTCTCACAATAACCTTATGGAGCAAGCAGGAAAGATAATATTTGAGGGCCGCTAGGTGGCGCAGTGAAGTCAGCAGGACCCGAGTTCAAATCTGCCTCAGACACTTAACCCTTCCTGGCTGTGGGACCCTGGGCAAGTCACTGAGCCCCAGCCTCAAGAAAATAAATAAATAGAAATAAAAATTATTCGACTAATAATCAAAGAAGGTAACCCTAAATCCTATTCTTTACAAGCAAAAAGAAGGAAAGAGGACTGGTTACTTGGATGGATGGAATATCAAAAAATGTGATAAAATCCTAGGATTCAGAGGCGGTAAGGCCCTTAGGGGGTTTAAGGTGGCAAAGTCCTGGCCTGGAGTCCGCCCGGCCTGCCTCAGACCCTGACTAGCTGGAGGAGCCTTCTATCCTTGGTAGCCTCAGCTTCCTCATCCATTAAAAAACTGGAGAAGGAAAGGGCAAAACCACCCAGCATCTTTGCCAAGAAAACCCCAAGAAAACCCAGGAGCCCTCCAAGGTGAGCTGCTTTACTCTCTGACTGCGCAGAAAGGAAGCTGAGCCGCGGGCTCAGAACTAGGAGCCAAATTCTTCTTCCTTCGGGAAACCGAGGCTCCCAAAGTTATAAACGTCTGGCAGGTCTCCTCCCCCCGGGCCGTCGCCGCACCTACACCGCGGGGCTCGTCTCTGTTCCTCAGGACCGAAGAACCTCGTTAAAGGTGATCCAAAGCTTTCCTTGGATCGTGAAGAAGCCGGGGGAGAAGCCCGGCGCGGTCACGGAGCGCTTTGGCGGCCGGCGCTGGAATTCAAACTCGGCTCACCTGGACTTCCAGGCCAGCTTCTCTCCCCCCGGGCACCCCGCAATCCTCCCCTGGCGCCACCCCCTCAGACTCGGGCCGGCGCCTCTCACACATCAGGTGTGCCCCCCCGGGAGCCTTCCTCACTGCCTCACAGCCCAGGAAGGGGAGAGCTAGCCGGCGTCTCTCAGGCCGGCTCCTTCCTCGATGACTTCTCACTTCGCCAGCTGTCCCTCCACAAGGTCTCCTCCCCCGCCCTTTGGGCCGGCCCCGGGCAGCCTCCCTCACTACGGGTTCGCCGGGACCACGGATCTCACCTCCCTGAGCGATCCCCATCAAGTCCTTCCCGGACGGGCAGGGCACCCCGCGCCTCGGCCGGGTCACACTAACAGAACGCGCTCCGCGCCGGCCCGATCGCTCCGGAGACCGAAGGAAGCGAAGAGCTCGAGCGCAGAGGGATCTGGGGGAGGACAGAGGTAGCAGGGGAACCAAAACCGCGGAAGGAAGAAGGTGAGCCTTTCACGTTGGAACGGGGACTGACTGAGGGAGGGAGACAGACGGACGGAGAGAGGGAAGGAGCGCTCCCGCCTGCCCGCAGATCCCAACCCGGCCCTACCCCGGGATCCGCAAGGTGCCCCCTCCCTCTCGGGTACCGCCGAGCTCACCTGCCGCCGGCGCTGCGGTCCGGGCTCGCCCCGGCTCATGGGCGCCGAGGAGCGGCTTCCGTCTCCGAGAGCCCCAAGGAGGAAAACCGCGTGGGGGAGGGTGCGCTCGCCAGCCCGGCCCGCTTCCCCGGCCGAGCTGCTGCGGGGGCGTGGGGGCGGAAACTCCTCTGCCTCTGCGACGGGAGCTCACGCAGAGTGCGAGGCCCGAGGGGTGGAGGCCAGTCTTAGACCAGGCACGAGAGCGGCCTGTCCTCTAGCCCCAAACGCGAGTGGGGCGGGGCGGGGAAGAGTCGCCCTAGAAACCTCCGCGGTCAATAACTAGAGGGGTCCCAAGGACTCTAGAGAATGTGCACCGGGAGTGCGCGGGCGCGCCCCCCCCCACACTCACACACTCAGACTCACACGAACACCCACACTCACACACACTCGTACCCACTCACTCACACAATCACTCACACACACACTTTCACAGTCACACACACACTCACTCACACACTCACACACACTTTCACAGTCATACTCACACAATCACTATCACAGTCACACTCACACAATCACACACACTCACACATACTCTCACAGTCACACTCACTCACACAATCACTCTCACACACACACACTTGTACACACACACTCTCACAGTCATACTCACACACTCACACAATCACTCTCACAATCACTCACACACACACTTTCACAGTCATACTCACACACAGTCACACTCACACAATCACACACACTCACACATACTCTCACAGTCACACTCACACACACACACACTTGTACACACACTCTCACAGTCATACACACTCACACAATCACTCACACACACACTTTCACAGTCATACTCACACTCACTCAGTCACACTCACAGTCACACTCACACTCACACAATCACACACACACACTTTCACAGTCATACTCACACAATCACTCACACTCACACACTCTCACAGTCACACTCACACTCACACAATCACACACACTCACACATACTCTCACAGTCACACTCACTCACACACACACACACACACACACTTGTACACACACTCTCACAGTCATACTCACACACTCACACAATCACTCACACACACACTTTCACAGTCATACTCACACTCACTCAGTCACACTCACAGTCACACTCACACAATCACACACACACACTTTCACAGTCATACTCACACAATCACTCACACTCACACACACTCTCACAGTCACACTCACACAATCACACACACACTTGTACACACACACTCTCACGTACACACTCACACAATCATTCTCACATTCTCACACTCACACAATCACTCACACACACACTTTCACAGTCATACTCACACTCACAGTCACACTCACACTCACTCACACAATCACTCACACTCACACACACTCTCAGTCATACTCACAATTACTCTCACACACTCACAGTCACACTCACACTCACTCACACAATCACTCACACACACTTTCACAGTCATACTCACACAATCACTCTCACACTCACACACACACACTGTCACACTCACACAATCACTCACCCACTTCTACACAGACACACAGTCATACACTCACACAATCACTCACACACACGTACACACACACTCAGTCACACACAATCACACACTCACTCACAATCACTCTCACAGTCACACACAATCACACACTCACTCACACATATCCACACTCACACACACTCGTACACACACACACACAATCACTCTCACACTCATACACACACTCTCACAATCACTCACTCACACAATTACACACACACTCACACAATCACACACAATCACACAGCACACACTCTCACTCTCACTCACATACTCACACTTTCACACACTCGCTCACACTCACACACACTCTCTCACAATCACACACACTCTCACTCACACACACTCTCACTCACACCCACATTCATGCACACTCACAATCACTCACACTCACACTCTTACACACACACATACACACACGCATGAGCACGCCCACGTTGTAGGAGAGAAGAAAGTACATATTTTAAGCACTTTTGGAAAATTTAACAAGTAGTCTATGAAATGCTGGAACTACGCTCATTAAATACATATATGCAGACCCAGACAACGGCTTACTTTAGTCCAACATTTTGTTTTAAAAGCTCAATTAAATTTAAGGCGTACCTAAAACCTTTTGATCCAGGGCCACTAAAAGTGAAATATGGGTGTATCAACAGGACAATTTCACAAAGTTGCCTGGATCAGGAGGAAGTACAGAAAAGTCATGAATAAGAATGACAGGTGGAGAAGAGGTGGAAGCATCGAACTTTGGTGAAAGGGAAGTGGATTTCAAGCAAACGAAACCCATGAAAATCAGTCATAAAAAGAATTATCAGATTTTAGTGAACTTAGTGAATTTAGAGCTAGAAGGTACCCTTAGAGGCAACAGTTTAAACTTCTCATTTTACAGATGGAGAAATAGAAGCTGGGTTGCTAAGTGACTAACTCAGAGAGTTAACACAGCTAGTAAGAATCTGAGGCAGGATTTGAATTCAAGTTTTCCTGACTCTAAGCCCAGCACACCATCTTCTGCATCACTTAAATACATCTTTAGATACATATATACACAAATATCTATTTACATATGTACAATATATAAACAATACTCTTTCATATAATGAATGTAGAGAGACTATGTATCTACATCATAATTTATGTGGCCATCCATTTTTGTATATAATAAATTATCTCATTTGTGCTTCTATACTCCTGCAAGGGAAAAGAAGGAGCAGGATAATAGAAAAGGAAGCATGCTAATAAAGAGCCAATCTCAAATCCAAGGTTTCTGTTCTGTTACTGACATATACTGGCTGTGTGATCTTAGGCAAATGGTTTGACCTTTCAGAGCTCAAAGGATCTCTTTTTTAAAATTTCAATTTCATTTTCAGATCCTTATTCTCTCCCTCCCACATCCTGCTTCCATGTATTGAGTAAATGGGAATAACAAAATTCATTTAAAAATATGAATAATCTAAAAAAAATTGCACAACAGTCATATTCCAAAAGATATCTGGGTTCATCTCTCTCACTGAAGTGGGTAATATTAGTCAACTCTCTAAGACTATATAAGTTGTAGAAAATGTGCTGATCTGCATTGATAGAAGGAGATTTCTTCACCTAGGACTTCTTTCACTAGTGAAATGACAGGTCTAGTCCCTAACCCAATCCCATGAGAGGAGGAAACTTCTATCCCTTAGTGGAGAATTTCTTGTACTGCTGTGTCCAATTTAGAATTTTCTCAACAAAGATACTGGAATGGTTTCATATTTCCTTCTCCAGCTTATTTTACAAAAGAGGAACTGAGGCAAAAAGGGTTAAGTGACTTGCCCAGAATCACACAGCTGTCTCCAGAGTGAGCACTCTATCCATTCTATCCTAGCTTCCTCAGAAGACAGGGAAGAAAATGCAATACAGAACTTCTCTCTCCTGACTCCTTAAGCAATACACTTACATTTTAAAAGCATAAGTACAAAGACTTCAGAAAGATGCTGAAGGATGAGCTCTTCTTGGGGATTAAAAATCAGATTTGCTTTCCAGATGAAAGGGAAGTAAAAGAGTTGAGAGAAGAGACAGAGGGATCCTCCCTCTCTATGATAATTGAAAAGTACTTTAAAATGATATCACAGATGATTTTAGGTGCATAGTCCAAAGAGGAGATGAAGTCACAATTGTAAAATAAGGTTATTTATTAATGCTAGACTGGTAAAATCCCTGACTTCTCAGAGTTCCAAAAAGCAAAAAGACTCTGCCCAATTCACCATCTTGAAACATATGATAATGTTATAGACTCCTGTAAATGACTGTACCAGGTGATTCCATTTAATGAGTTCACTGAGTAAAAAAAAAAAAAAAAAAAAAAAAAAAAAAAAAATGGCACAACATATTGGAAGCATCATTGAAGCTGGATGTTCCTAGACACTTTGTTTAGAATGTAATTTGGTTTATAAGGATTGCTCTGCTGACCTCTGCTGGCTAAGAGTGGAAAATAACAAAGCAAACGCCTTGTTTATAAATGCCTCCTTATCCAATCTGGGGAAAAGGAGTAGGGTGAGAAAAAGAAAAGAAAAGAAAATGCCCATTATTGCTTCTGTAGGATGTGACCATTATGCTTCCATTACCTCAGATTTTTTTCCCACATCACCAAGTGGACTACTGGAAAAATATAATTCTAGAAGGCATGTTAAAAACGAAAGGCAACTCGATGAAAGAAATATAATGACTGAACAACCTGTCACTAGTTTCTAAATGACACTCCTCATAAAATTGTAAGATCCATAATAGATTTTATAGGCATCTGTCACATCTAAGCATTTTGTTGTTAATCATGAATCAAGTTATGCATTATCCCTTGTACCAAGGTTAGGAGAGAAAATGAGGCAAGGAGTCTTCAACCCAACAAGATTTCTCATTTCATTCCTTTTGACTGAAAAATATTCATCATAAAAAAACCTGGAATAGCACAATAACTAAGATTTTTATTCAGAATAATAATTTCAGAAATCCTGTCTATATTTTTCCTCTATTTTCGAGCCAAGCTCCTAGAAAAAAAAAAAAAAAAGTTGTTCATACTTCTTGTCTCATTTACTATCTTCTCACTTGAGACTCAATCCTTTACTCTCTGGCTTCTAGCTTCATTACTCAACTGAGACATTTCTCTCCAAAGTTAGTAATGATCTCTTAATTGCCTTACTTAATGGCCTCTTCTCAGTTATCCTCATTTACCTCTATGAGATATTCTTTTTCTTGGATTGTGTGACACTGTTTTCTCTTAGTTTCCCTTCTATCTGCCTAGTTATGTAGTCTTTTTGCAAGTTCCTAAGCTTTTTCCTGTACCCTCTTTTCTTCTCCATTTCTCAGTGATCTCATTAGCTTTCATAGGTTCTATTATCATCTCTAGGAAGATAACAGCCAGATCTCTCTCTTCAGTTTCCATTCCACATCACTACTTATTGGACCTTTCAAAACGCTGTCTTATAGACACAAATGGAAAGAACATTAGCTCGGGAGTTAAAGGGCCTGGGTTCGAATTCTGTTTGTCATCATTATCTGTAATATCTTAGACAAGATCTTTTATCTTTCTGGGCCTTGGTATTCTCCTCTGTAAAATGAGTTTGAACTAGAAAACTCTAAGATCCCTGACTAATCTTAAATCTATGGTTTTATAAATCCATTTGAAATTTTAATACAGGAAAGATTCTGCTAAACATTTTGTATTTTCTCTTCCAAGGACTGCCTCCTAAATGGTCTTGCAGTCTTCAATTTTTTACCTCCCTAGTTCATTCTCCACAGTTGCTAAAGAGATATTCCTAATGATAAGTAATGGAAAAGATATGAGAAAATTTGGACACTAATGCATTTTTGGTGAAGTTGTGAACTGATTCAACCATTCAGGAGAACAATTTGGAACTATGCTCAAAGGATTATAAAACTCTGCATACCCTTTGATCCAGTAATATCACTACTAGGTCTGTACCTCAAAGAGATCATAAAAAATGGAAAAGGGCCTATGCAAATAAAAATGGTTATAGCAGCTCTCTTTGAGGTGGCAAAGAGGATTTAAAATTGAGGGGATGTCCATCAATTGGGGAGTGACTAAACAAGTTGTGGTAATATGAATGGAATGGAGTATTATTATGCTATAAAAAAATGATGGGCATATAGATTTCAGAAAAGCCTGAAAAGATTCTAAGTTAAGTGAGTAGAACCAGAAACATTCAGAAAGAGAACTATAGTTTTGAATACAGATCAAAGCACACTATTTTCATTTTTTTTCTTTTTAAGCTATGTTCCAGTCAACCTATTCTATTTGTTGCTAATTATTTTCAAACTCTTTCATACTTCAGAACCTTTGTCACATTCCTGGAAATCATTCCCTCATTTTTTCATCTTAAAACCTGTAGCTAGAAATACAACATGTATACTTTTTATTATATTAAATTAAAAAGTATTTGCACAAAGTCAATGCAAGCAAGATTAGAAGGAAAGCAGAAAGTTGAGAAAAAATTTTTATGGCAAATGTTTCTGATAATGACTTTGTTTTTAAAATTATAGAAAACTCCATCAGGTCCTAGATGGGTTTAGGATTCTGACTCTGCAATATGAATATAAGGGATTCCTTGTCAAGAGCCTACTAAATGCTTTTGTTAAAAACAATGTAATAAAACTGAGCATAGTTAAAATAACATGGTATTTGCATGATTAAGCACAAAAAAATTATAGAAAACTGAGTTAAATTTATAAAAATATAAGTCAATTCCCAGTTGAAAAGTGGTCAAAGCATATGAACAGTCATTTTTAAGATGAAGAAATTAAAGCCATCTATAATCATATAAAAATGCTCAAAAATTACTACTGATTAGAGAAATGCAAATTAAAACTCTGAGGTACCACCTCACACTTATAAGCTCAGCTAATATGACAGAAAAGGAAAATGATTAATGTTAGAAAGGATATGTGAAAATTGAAACATATTGAACATATATTATTGATGGACTTGTGAACTGATCTAACCATTCTGGAGAGCAATTTGGAACTAGGTATAAAGGGCTATAAAACTGCCCATACCCTTTGATCCATCAATATCAGTACTAGGTTTGTATCACAGAGATCATAAAAAATGGAAAAGGATTCACATTCACAAAAAAAAAAAAAAAAAAAAAAAAAAAAAACTCAGCTCTTTGTGATGCCAAAGGGAATTGAAAATCAAGGGGATATCCATCAATTGGGGAATGGCTGAATAAGTTGTGGTATATGAATGTAATGGAATATTATTGTGCTTTAAGAAATGATGAGCAGGCTTATTTCAGAAAAAAAAAACCTGAAAAGCAAAATAATAATAATATTGTACACAATAACAGCAACATTGTATGATGATCAACTATGATAGACTTGGCTCTTCCCAGCAATACAGATCCAAGACAATTCCAATAGATTCATAATGGAAAAGAATTATGATTCTGAATACAGATCAAAGCATACTATTTTCACTTTTTTTTTTTTTTTGCTTTTCCCTTTTACAGTTTTTTTTTTCTTTTACAACAAACATGACCAATGTGGAAATACATTTAATATAATTGTACATGTATAATCTATATTAGATTGTTTGCCTTCTTAGGGAGGCAGAAGGAAATAAAAAATAAATGCAAATCAAAATTTTATAAAAGTAAATGTTGAAAATTAATAAGTAAATTTTTAAAAATTCTCTGGCTTTCTTCAATTCACTTCAATTTCAGTGTCACCTCCTCCATGACACCTTTCCAGATCCCTCTAGTTGCTTATGCCTACTCTCCAAAATTACTTTGGCATGGTAAATGATTATGATGAAAAACTATTGTAATACTATAAGAATTGATGAAAGTGTTTCAGAAAAACCTCAAAGAACTAAGTTGATGAAAAGACAAGTGAGAAGAACTAGAACATTATATGCAGTAACAGCAATATTGTAATGATAATCAATTGTGAAAGACTTATCTACTCTGATCAATACAATGATTCACAATAATTCCATGATGAAAAATGCTATTGACCTTTAGAGAGAGAATTGATGAACTATGAATGCAAATTGAAGCGTATTTTTAAACTTCATTTTTCTTGCTTTTTTTGCAATATGGTCAACATAGAAATGTTTTTAATAACTTCACATGCATAATGGGTACCATATTGCTTTACTTCTCAATGAGTTGAGGATTGGCTATAGAAAGAAATTTCAGAACTGATTATCAAAATTATTTTTTAAAACTATTTTGTTTTATTTTTTTCTGGTTATACACATACATTTTTAAAAAACGAATCATGTTGGGAGAGAAAAATCAGAGCAAAAGAGAAAAACAAGAAAAAAAAATGAACCTAGCTTGTATTGATTGACATTCAGTCTCTATAGTTCTCTCTCTGGATGCATAAGGCACTTTCTATCCAAAGTTTTATTGGGATTGTCTTGGATCACTGAACCGCTAAGAACCACCAAGTTCATAGTTGATCATCACACAATCTTGCTATCACTATGTACAATGAATTCCTGGTTCTGCTTGTTTCATTCAGCATCAG
This sequence comes from Sminthopsis crassicaudata, assembly GCF_048593235.1. Classification (NCBI taxonomy): domain Eukaryota; kingdom Metazoa; phylum Chordata; class Mammalia; order Dasyuromorphia; family Dasyuridae; genus Sminthopsis; species Sminthopsis crassicaudata. The sequence continues at coordinate 485,013,359 of NC_133618.1, read as the reverse complement.
TTTGTGTAAATCTTGCAAGACCTTTTAAAAACCAGTTTATTTTTTATAGAACAATAATATCCCATTACTTTCATATACCATAACTTATTCAGCCAGTCTTCAATTGATGGAAATCTATTCATTTTCCAATTCTTTGCCACCACACAAAGGGAGCTGACACAAACATTTTTGCATATGTAAGTCCTTTTTCCTCCTCTCTGATTTTCTTGGATACAGTCCCAGTAAAAACACTGCTGGATCAAAGAGTATGTAGTTTGAAAGCTCTCTGGAGGAAGTTCCAAATTGCTTTCCAGAATGATTGGAGAGAGTCACTAATTACTAGACAAATCAGAAAAGGCTTCAATACAGGTGGCACCTGAGCTAATTAAGCCTAATTTTTAAATTAAAAGTTGTTTATTTTCTAAATATATGTATAGATAATTTTCAACATTTACTTTTGCAAAACCTTGTGTTCCAAATGTTTTTCCTTCCCTTCTCCTCACCTCTTCCCCTAGATGGCAAGTAATCTGTCAAGCATGTGCAATTTTTCTATACATATTTCCACAATCATGGTGCACAAGAAAAATCAGATCAAAAGGGAAAAAATAAGAAAACAAAATGTAAGCAAAACAACAACAAAAAGTGAAAATACTATGTTGTGATCCACATTCATTCTCCATAGTTCTCTCTCTGGGTGCAGATAACTTTCTACATCACAAGCCTATTGGAATTGGCCTAAGTCACCTTGTTGTTGAAAAGAGCCACCACCATCAGAATTGATCATCACATAGTCTTCTTGTTGCTGTGTATAGTAATCTCCTGGTTCTGCTCATTTTACTCAGCATCAGTTCCTGTAAATCTCTCCAGGCCTCTCTGAAATCATCTTGCTGATCATTTCTTATAGGACAATAATATCCCGTAACGTTCATATACCATAACTTATTCAGCTATTCTCCACCTGATGAGAAGCCACTCAGTTTTTTGCCACTACAAAAAGGGCTGCTACAAATTTCGCACATATAGATCTTTCCCTTTTTTTTATGATTTCTTTGGGATACAGGTCCAGTAGAGACATTGATGGATCAAAGGGTATGCCCAATTTGATAGCCCTTTGGGCATAGTTCCAAATTGCTGAGCTAAGCCTTAAAGGGAATCTAAGGTTTCAAAGAGACAGAAATTAAGGAGGAATTGCTTCCTACCTTTGCAAAGGCATAGAAATGAGATGGAATGCTAAAGAACAGCAAATAGTCCAGTTTGGCTAGTACATAAAATGCATGAAAGGGAATAATGTGAAATAAGATTGAAAAAGTTTAATAGAGCTGGACTGCAAAGGATTTTTAATGCCAGGGTGAGAAGTTTGTATTTTATCCTAGTAGCTAAAGAAAAATATGGAAGGTTTTTTTCAACATGAGGGTTTCAATGTCAGATCCATATTTTAGATGATTTTGGCAGCTCTATGAAGGATAAGAGAAAGGAAAATCAAAGCAAGGGGCATAATAAGGTGACTATTGAACTAAGATATTGGCCACATGAGTTAGAAAGAAGAGGATGGATGCAAAAGATTTTGTAGAGAGAATTGACAAGACAACTAATTGGATATGAGGAGCTGACAATGACCTAAAGGTTTTGATATTGGTTGACTAAAATGGTTATCCTTTCAACAAAAGCAGAACTCAAGAAGAGGGGAAATTTCAAGGGGAAGATAAATATCTATTTTAATTAGGTTCAATTTGATATCTTTGGGACATCTAAGTGTCCCAGTATATAGAGAACTGGAACACAAGAGATGACTGGATATGTAAATTTGGCAGAAATCTGCATGGAGATGTTAGACCCAGAGAACTTAATGAAAGCACTGGTTCTTGAAAGAAGAGGGCTCTGGAATTCACACACACACATACACACAGGCAGAGGCAAATCATGGATAATAACCCAGCAAGGAAAACTGAGGCATACCTAGACAATATGGAGAATCGGGAGAGAATAGAATCACAGAAACACAGGGAGAAGAATGGTTAACAGTATCAAATGTTACAAACTTTAAAAAAAAAAAAAAAAGAAAAAAAGGGAGAATATGGATTGAAAAGAGATCATAGGAAGCAGCTAGATGGTGCAATGGATAGAGTGCTGGCCCTGAAGTCAGGAGTTCAACTCCGACCTGACTTTTAATACTTCCTAGCTGTGTGACCCTGGGCAAGTCACTTAATTACTCAGGGGAAAATAAAAGATCATTGGATTTAGCAATTAAGAAATCACTGGTAGTAGTCAGTTCAGGGGGAAGATAATGAATTCCATTTTGAACATGTTGAGCTTTAGCTGCCTGTGGAATATATCCACCAGAGATGTTACCAATTGGTAAAGGATCACCAACTTAGAGCTAAAGGCCCTTTAAAGATCATCTTTGACCTTTTACAAATGAAGAAACTGAGACCCAGAAAGGCTGTGATTTGGCCAAGGTCCCATAGGTTAAATAGCAGAGACTACATTCAAGCACAGGTCCATTGATTCCAAATTCAATCAACCTCCCTATTACCCTATATGACACAGAACTGGAATTCAGTTAAACATTAGAGTGGGAGAGGAATTTGGGAGTCAACTATACTGATATAACTCAAGCCACTGGAGCTGATTTAGCCCAGGAAACAGATTGGAGGGAGATATGTTGGGGTACCCATGGTTAGGGGACAGAAAATAGATAATTCAGTAAAAGAGTTACTAGTCAAATAGAAGAATCAGGACACTTGTTTTTTTGTTTGGGTTTTTTGTTTTTAAAGCAGAGGAAAGAGAGAGTAATCCAAAAGAAGGTATTTGCCAAGAGGTCAAGAAGGATAAGGACAGAAAAAAGGCCATTTAATTTAGGGTGGTTAGCTCGGGTTCAGTAGAGTGGTAAGGACAAAAACCAGATTGCAAGAGAATGAGAAGTGAATGGAAAAAAGAGCAAGTAAGGGCAGGGCATGGATACAAATGGGCATGGATACAAATAATACAAATGGCTTTGCCCGAGTAGGAAAGAAAAATAAATTTCTCCTGAAAACAGCCTTGATTCAGTAAGCCTAAAAAGTGTGTGTGTGTGTGTGTGTGTGTGTGTGTGTGTGTGTGTTCTCCCCTGCTTCCATTTGGTCAACAGATGCTGTAAGTGGGTTCTGGCTCTTGCCTAATTCTTTCCTTTTTTGCCCACCATTAAATTTTCATATCCACCCTATGTTAGCAAAGACATTTTTTGAAATGTAATCATGCAAAAGAATTACAGGCATTATGAAATACAAGAAAATGAAAACAAAGTGATATTTCCATCATTTAAAACGTTCTTTCTTCTGATTTACACACGCAGAGTTCCTAGAAATAGTGTTAATAAAACTATTAATTTTCTAAGTATTGTTTCAAAAAAATTTAGAAATACTGCTAGTTAGCAATGTTTTATGCCTATATCCTAAGAAAAATATCAAATGATAGAAAAGCAAATGTAATAACTTTTAGAAGTAGCCTATTCAAGTAAGTTTGTTTTAAAAAAAAAAACTACAAAGAATGACTCAGGAAAGAATTATCTAAATTTGTTGAACTTTCACCCCTCTAGTCAATAAGTGCATGAGAATCTCATAACTTTTCTCATAACTTTTAACATTACTGTGAAAGGGTCCTAGTTTATCTTAAAAATCAAGTCATTCTCAAAGTTGCCCAAGCATTTATGAATCAAAACTTCTCTCTTGACTTAAATCAACTGTTGCTGAGTGAAATGAGCAGAACCAGAAGATCACTATACACTTCAACAATAATACTGTATGAGGATGTATTCTGATGGAAGTGGAAATCTTCAACATAAAGAAGATCCAACTCACTTCCAGTTGATCAATGATGGACAGAAATAACTATACCCAGAGAAGGAACACTGGGAAGCGAATGTAAATTGTTAGCACTACTGTCTATCTACCCAGGTTACTTATACCTTCGGAAGCTAATAATTAATGTGCAACAAGAAAATGGTATTTACACACATATATTGTATCTAGGTTATATTGTAACACATGTAAAATGTATGGGATTACCTGCCATCGGGGGGAGGGAGTGGAGGGAGGAAGGGGATAATTTGGAAAAATGAATAAAAAATAATAATAATAATAAAATAAAAATATTTCCTCCTATTAAAAAAAAAAAACTCTCTTCAAATTATTCTTAGTATACTTATCCTCTAAAGTACACTGATACAAATTATGTGGGTAAAACAAACAAAAAGCCCAAACCTACAAGGAGTCCAGTTACAACACTGATGCCTTTGGGATAGATACCAAAAGTTATCCACATTTTGTCAACATGATTAGGCTTTTTTTTTTTTCCCATGAAATCGTCACATTACATGGTTAACTTTTGGTCATATGTGAATGACTTATCTTGATTCACTTGATCACTTGATAGTGATTTCTTCACTATCCAGATAAGGTCTGTTTGCCAAATCAATTAGAGACCAGGTTTAAGCATAAAGCACATATATTCACAAAATCTGAGTGGCAGGAGACTCAAAGGGGTCTTAGTCCTGAAAAAGAATCTGGTCTTAACAAGTAATAAGTTATTGGCACGTCTTAAACTTGACAGTGTTACAAAGTCAACCACTTTGGGGATTATTTACTGTTTCTTTCCGTTAGGTTGATTAATTAAAGATTGTATCATAAATAACTATTCGTTTGTAATTTGAATTTGTCATGGTGGAAAACCTTCTAGGTCAGGCTTGATTTAGCTATTTCTATGTTAAAGGTGTTATTTTTTTAAATTTAAACATTCAAATAGAATTAAAAGTTATGATCCTGTGTTTTAGAGCAGTTGATTAAAGTGTGGTAGGGTTCATTAATAACTAATTTGGGTATTGGATGAGTTCTGGTAACTAATTAGTATATAAAAATCCCAATTTTTATAGAACTGGCAAGAGCAAACTAGTGGCATCCTAAAGCTATTTTTTTTTAAGGGATGAAAATGAGATAATGGGTTAACTTCTAAATCCCAGGCAAATCATAATCTCCACTTATAGTATCATTATTACAAAATAATGTCATTTATAGAACAGATAAAAGGAAAAACAGGAGAGAAATAAGTTATCAAATTTTACACAAAGGTTCATAACAGATGCTTGAAAACTGAATGAAAGCACAGAGCCTTTATTGGATCACAGATTATGAATAAGAAAATGGGTGGTACCACTGAGGACAAATTTGCATAGAAATGCAATTTATAAAATTCTCAAGGTAAACAATTTGCATCTTTGAAGAAACTGTAGTTAGCTTTAAAAAGTTTCCAGACAAGATGTGCAATTCTTTCATAATATTCATAATTGCTGCCCAATTAAATGACCTCAGGAAATGTTGAACTTTAGTAAATCATTTGTATTAAATCTCTTGCTGCGATGGATTCCTCAGTGTCTCGCTGCAGTTGTAACTAGATAAAACTTGGAAGCTTTCAGGACGATTCAAACCTCCAACACTTCACAGGAGTCTGCATTTCTTAGAACTGAAGGCAACACTAATCAGAGAAGGAAATAAGCAAAAAGTATTGATTAAAATCCAAACTTGCCAAGGGTTTGTGTACATTCAATGAAATATTCTACTATAATAGGATTCTCTGGATGTTCCTTCATCAATTCTGTTACCAGAAGATGACAGATTTGAATAGTCACACTTTATTCTTATACCTCTGGCATTTAAAATCAAACAAGACTGAAGTTATCAAGGGGAATGAGTAACTTTGAAATTTTGTAGCCAAAATTCCCAGGTCAGGATTATAAAGATTTATAATTTTGAAGCGTCTCCAAATTTAATGTATGTAAAAAATTATATACAAGAAAGCAGTAGTGAATCTTAAATCCTGAGGTTACAAAGTAATTTTAGGCAACTAAGTGAAAAGGGAAACTATGACAAAGATCTAAATGTAATTGAAGCTTTATTATGTGGAAATCCCAAAATAACATAAACGTAACTTTCAGCCTAAAGAATTTGACAGATAATCAATAAGCTCTCTTCTTTAAAGATTCTGGATAAAGACTGTCACGCAATTAGCTATTCCCACGAGTATCAAAATGCTTACCTGTCTAATTCCTTAATTTCATGTAAGAATCATCCCTGAATGGTAAGAATCTAATAAAATTGCTATCTTTAGGGATAAAATCTCTCCTGGTGAAGTTCCCTCCTCCCATTTTGTGACTTTGTATTATAGTACCACCCATATACTTTATTATTTGTAATTATCTCAAAGAATTATAGTATGTATAGGACAAAGGAATAAAGCGAACATGAATATAACTACTCATTAAAATTGTTAACCAGCATCTGGTAATGGCCCCCCCTCCCCTTACATCATACCACATGGAAACGGATTCAACAAAAAGTAGCAAAGGCTATGGATCTGCAAGGATTTTATTTGACATTTTAGGTCTTGAGATGAATACAGATACACAGATAATCACTTGAAATAGAAACTTTGACTCGGATACACAAATTAAGAGGACACCTAGTTTTCACACTACCCCCAGTAAAGTACCTGTTTGGGATTCATTCATACAGCTACAACTTCTTTCAGCAAATTACAAAGCCCATGCTTGCTGAAACAACAACAGCAAGGCAACCACTCACTGTCACTAGCATTTTAGTTCTTCCTATAACTCTAGATCAGAGGTTTTGAACCATGGGCCATTTTCAGCAATACTAAGGCACGCACTTTAAAGTACAAACCTTAAAAGCTAAAATGCTTTAAAAAAGAGATCGGGGAAACAAAATATCAGACGTTACTAAAAGAATTTTTAGTTTTTAATATTAGGCTCTAGGTATTTTATCCAAACCAGCCTATAAAAAAATAAGGCTTTCTTGCTAATAACAGCTTTGACCTATATTTGGATCACTCTCTCTGATGGAAAAAAATTTGATTAATCTGTTGTTTGAGGTTTGAAGGTAAGTTGAAAGCTTATAAGACCTAGCTCTGACAACAGTATTAAAAACATTTAATACTATCAATAAGAAAAAAGACATCATAGAGAAACAAAGTTGTTAACCATATAAGTAACTTTCACAGTGAAATCTGGCTTGTTCCTTGGTTATGTTAAATCAAACAGCATATTACAATTTTAAACACTTATTTTCCACAAAACTTCCATTTCTGTCAGACTGAAGAGTGATCTAAATCTCAAAGTAAAGGTTTAGAACCTGAGGAAAAGCAAACACAGTATTTTCAATGAAACACTTATACAAATGTTTATTTCAATATTTATGCTACATTATTACTGAAATGTTTCACTAAATCAATTACTTCACTGGGAAAAACTGCAATGCAAAATTTTAATTTTTTTCCTATTCAAATAAATGTGCACCAGCCATTCATAAAGTTCTGGCTATCAGTATATTTATTATATAAAATTGATAATCAGGAGAACTATGCTTTCCACTCATACACAGTTAACAGAGCTGGTCAATGAGAGGAAATAGCAAGTTTGTCTGGTTGTTGCTTTAACCATTTTTATGATTTATCAGTTTGGAAATTTGAAATTATTAGAAGAAAAAAGTCTGACATTAATTTTTAAAAATTTAGTTCAGAAATATCCATTTTCCTAGGAACGTTCCCTAGTTATAACTGAATTTTCCCCCTTATTTTTAAATATCAAAGTGATTTTTAAAAATCAATAGCATGCTATAATTGAAGGCAACCATAAGTTTCCAACTGTGGATCAAATTTAAAACAATTAACAGGATATCATCATAAATAATGAAAATACCAACAAAACTTACAGAAACCTATTAATAATGGTTTCTGAACATTTCAACACAACATCAATAAAATTACCCTGGTCATCCTAGTTATAAAGGCTCTTGCAAAGAACAAATCACAGCACTATGGTTCTGCTATTTACAGGTCACATTAATTTATAACCCAAAAACTAGTTCATAGATTGGGGAAGTATAACACTTACCATTACTGGGGCTGGGAGGGTAGGGGTGGGATGGGAGGGTGGGAAGAACACCCATTGTAATATAAAGCCCCAAAGGAAAGAGAAAAAGGAAAGTCTTCCTTGCCCATGCTTTGCTCTGAACCATGAAGACTTAGTTGAGGAAAAATGGAACCCAAGCAAATGAAGCCTAAATCTCAGGAGCAAGCTCAAAGAGGAGCAAGCAACTAGAAAGCAAATCAAAGAGGCACAAATAGACATTCAACCCTTTGGGAGGGTTCAAAAACAGCTAGACATAAAACCATTAGGTTTTATAACACTAACAACCTATGATAGAAACCAAATGCGATATATCTCTCCAAAGCAGAACACCTGGTCTCTTCATCCTTTGCAAATATTGACACTTTAACTGAATCCTTTAAAGTGTATAAACAGCCTTTAAGCAATATCAAAATATAATCATCCAAAATCTATATTTATAATTCTTGATGCTTCAGCACTTCAAAGAACCATTATCTCTCATTTCTATTAAAATTTTAAATGCAACTAGACACACATGAAGCACAAACACAATCAACAAAAATAAACTTTTGATGACACAAACAGGAATAATTTGTAAATATCCAATTCTACAATACTGCAAAGAAAAATGTTTCAAGGATGCTGATGAACTATAATATTTAGATGAAACATTTATTTTTTCAGTCACAAAATCTGCACAAAATATTCAAACTCAAAAAAGAATTAGACGGAAGTCAAATACAGAGATGAAATGTACAAGACAAATGAGCAGGCAAACTAAAAGTTCTTGAAAGTATTTTACTTCAGATTGAAAAATGAACAGTTCAACTGTCCTTTTTAAATAAAGATTTGCAAGATATACAGTATTTACGAATACAATGCTGGTCATTTGAGGAAATGTAACACACACCTCAATTTTCCTTCATGCTTTTTTTTTTTTTTTTTTTTTTTGTCTTTTAGAAAGATACTGTTTACCAAAAAGAAACTTGAGCAGTCCAGGAAAAGCGATTTTTCCAATAAATTTATGAAAACCATAAATTGAGGCAAACCTAAGATTCCCAATGGAATCAAGATTATCTTCCCGCTACCACCACCTTAAAATAATCACATGCTTATTGAAACACTAATACCTGCACCCTAAGAGTACATTTGCTTTCAACAATGAGGGTGATTCTTTAAAACACAAAAACAAAACAACAACAACAAAAAAAAGTCAGTGTGGCCAATGCAACACAGATCTTTGCAAATTTTATATATCTGAAACAGTTTGCTAATAGCAGCTAATACTGGATTATATAATTTTATAAATAATTTGTCCCTAAGCAGTAAACAAAAGTCTACACATTCACAATAATCTAAAAAAAACAAAATAAATACTGTGATTATGCATCATGTGGTATGACTTGAACTAGTTTCTATAAACAAAAGCTCAACATCCTGTTGATAAAAATTAGTTGATCTGAACAAAATGTGAATCTAAAATTTAAAACATTGTCAAATTAACATCATATTTAAAACTCTTATACTGTTTATACAAGGTAAGTGTTATGAGTTTCCATCTTTTGGAACGTATTTTTCCTTTTTGAAGTAAAACACTAACATATTGAAATATTGATTTCAGTGATGACATTGGTTTTGGTCATTTTAGCATTATTTTATTTAAAAAGTTGTTGCACTAATAGTGTCCATTACTGTCTGGTTGGTCTGGTACTTTGTAACTGTATATAAAAGAAAATTTTAAAAGCCTATAGATGTGTATATATATGTATATATATATGTGTGTGTATGTGTGTGTATATGTGTATATACACACATGTAATATGAATACATATACGTATACATATATATGCATATATAAAAGATCCTCATCTCAGGAATGGCTTCTTTATATAATAGTCATACACACTGACGATGAATGTAGAAGCGCTTTTCCCTTTCAAGGAAGCATTTTCATAAAAGCTATTTAACATTCTATTATGTTCAATTTTTCCCCAGCTCAGTTTCAAACTCAACATGTGGTGAATAACAGAATTTTACATCTCATTTGCACTCAAGGCATTCAATTGACCATAGCCTAAATTTACAGTATGATTAAAACAAGCCAATGTTTAAAAAAGTTTTAATTAAAGGTAACAATTCAATGAAAAGGGCAGGATAAAGAATGGGATGACAAGAAGTGTTTGGTCTTAATAAGGCAATACGAAATATGTCCTTTATCAAAGACCATTTAATTTTTAAAGATAAACAATACCAAAAGCATAAAGTGGAGTATAAGAAAATAGTTTTATAAGTATGATTTCATTAAAGCTTAAACAGTTATTCTCTCCCACAGAAGTTTAGCATGAATTTAAAAAAGAAGAAAGAATGAAAAAAACAAGTACACGCAAGCATGAAGATTAAAGAAGCTGGCATGCAAATGTTTGTAGAACTCGAGCTGAGGTGTTTTTTTTTGTTTTGTTTTTTGTTTTTTGTTTTTTTTTTTTTTTTTTACTGCAACAAGAATGGACAACATTCAGGTGGCTTTTTTTTTCCTTTTTAGGAAGAAAAAAAAGACTTCAAAGAAAAACAAATTAGTGTAACTGCCCACTGCCAAAGACAAGGGCACTATAGGAAATAGTTGCGAGCTAATTATCAGAGATGACTATAGTTTTTTTCAGTGTTTACACAAAAATACATAGTACACATTTTACAAAATAAAATAAACTTCATTTGCCACCATAAATCTTTTCTTTTTTGAGGAAAAACTTTTGCAGCAGGTCACAAGTGTTCTATTAATTCATTTCAATGCTGAGGAAAACAAATTCTGAATAACAGAACTAATCACGTTCCTACATATGGATGTTAAGATGACAATTCAGATTATTTTTCAAACTAATCCTGAGAAAATTCTGTTTACAATTTAAACAGTAATGTTATGTAAAAAGTATTAACAAATCCACTATTACAAATGTCAATTTCCTATAATATGGTTTTCTATATATATATATACACACACAATAAAATGGTAAATATATGCAAAAATAATAAAAAAAAATCATGCACAAATCACTTTCACCTTTTAAATCTGGTTTTCTCACAAAATACATTTTTTCTCCTTCCCCCCTCCTTTTAAACTTTTAGTTTTTGTTTATACCACCCCCTACACACACTGAATACTACCCCTACAATTCAGCATAAAGCTGATGGGATATATATTTATTTTACATTCAAGCTTTTAAATCTTAAAATGACCCTGTTGTATAGCATATGACTTATCAAATGAGCAGCCTTTTTTTTCCTTTTTGTTTTTGTAGTTGTCAGTCTTCATGATCCATTCCGTGGCGAGCTGGGAAAAAAATGCAGTTGCTAATCAACGTCTGAACAGTCTGAAGCTCCTGAATGAATCCCAGGAGTTGCTATCAAACTATCGTGTAGCATGAGATCATTGCACACAGAAGAACAGTCAATCATAAAATTGGTAACTATCTACAAAGGTCTGAAAGGGCTGCGTCCCTCTTGTGTTTCCTCTTTTTGCCATGGTAATACTGATTATTTGATTTGCCTTGATGCTGTTTGTTTGTCATCAAGGTGCCATGGCTTGTTTGAGTTGTACCTTGGAAGCCTTTGCTGGAAGAACGAAATAACCTTGCTGATCCATGCTGTGGAAAGGAGAAAAAAAAATCATGAATATCATATGTTAAAACAGAAAATAGTCCATGTTTAAATGATAGCAATTTATTATCATAATTATTAGAAAACATTTAACATCTAAGTCTTCAAAAAGAGTTAAACCTGATCATAAGACGCTATAATAGTGATCTTTTAATACTACTTTAATTTGATATACTTAAAACTTTAATAATATTTAATCTTTATTAGAGAAGTAGTTTAAGCAAATAACAAATTTAATTCAAGGCCTACAAATACGGGTCTACCTTCCTAATAATGTTCTACTTATGCTAAAATTTCTCCCTGTCCACATGTTACAAAGAGAGGACCACAAGACAACAGCATAAGAAAATAAGTATGGGATTTAAAAAAAAAATATGGAATGTTACATATAATTTTCCTATCACATAGGGCCAATGTTTTGATTAAGTTTCCTGAACAGCTGAATTAATTTTGCTGAACAAGGAAAACGTTCTCTAGTTCAGAAGAGGACGAGGCACAATTATATTCAGAAATGAATGTTAGGTGAGAACAAAAGGCTTCAACAGAAACAAAAAGAATTGACCAAACTTTCAAATTTTTCTATCATCATTTATTGGACAATGTTCAAAATTAAATCATCCATCTCTCTCTTTTTCTCCCTATTTCACCTGGTGTAGTAGTCACTCATAAACCTAACCCCACTTCTGATAAGCATCAGAACTGTTCTTCTATTTGTTCAAATCAAAACCTGGATTGGTTTGTCCTTCCTGAGGTGGCTTGGGTGACCACTCTCAGGAGTCCATCATACTGGCACCAGACTTTGCTTAGCTTAATAGCTCAGAACTCCCAAGCTCAAGCAATCTACCAGTCCTGGCCTCCCCCAATAGCAGGGATTACAGGTATATGCCACAAAGTCTGGCCAGAGTTCTTTTAGATAATTTTTTATGACACTTTCTTTTAATAAAGCACAATATGAATAATATTCATTTTCAAAATGAGTAAGGAATTAAGAACAACTTTTATTTACTGTAATATAATATAGTGATACTTTTAGATATAAAAATCACTTCTGTGCTTTTATTTCTTATTTCTAATTTTATAGTTTGCTATTTCCTTTGTCATGTGTTCCTTGCTGACAATGGGCTCCTTGGCATATTACTGTATATAGAAAACAATTTTTTTTTTAATTTTGATTCTCTATTCATGGACACAGCAATTTTTAGACAATTTAAAGACTTGAAATACAAACTATGGCTTTTAACAAGTCAAAAGTAACCATTCCTAATTAACAATAGTTTGTTCAATTCAGAGCTCAGCACTTCATATCAACAACACATAAAACTCCAAAGTATCCATGAGGTTATGTATAAACCATACCATAATATCATGCAAAGATGCTTATGATAATTAGTATCACTTTGAAACATTATGGTAGTCTTTCTATAGAAATGAATGGCCCATTTAAGGCATTAGATTTAGTATAAATTGTGTTGATTCAGAAAGAGCTCTATCATTAGGAAGAGGCCTTATTAAGTATCCATTGTACTATGGAATTTTATACACTGACAAATGAATGCCCTAATAATTTTCTTTAAATAGACTTTAAATAAGTCATACTTTTCATATTTAACATTAAAATATTCCATAAAAATATTCTGTATTAAAATGAATAATGATTAGAATAGAAATTTCACATACCTGTGATTTGTTAGTGCTATTGGCTGAATTAGGAGCTTGGTTGTTTTGTATTTTCCCTCCTGATTGGGAGGATTCCAAAGATGCTTCTTGTGATCCCACTCTGTTCACAGTAGACTGACGACAAATCAGCTGCTTAGATGTTTTGCATGGTGTTGCATCAGAATCCTTAACACAAATTATACAATGGTTTGACTATTTAGCAGTTAAAATGTTAAGTATCAAGAGAAAATAATAAAAATTATATTTCAACAACAAATGTCCTTTGGACTAAATAAATCCTTTTAGAAGTTAAGAGTTCCAAAAAAATTCCTAGAACTGACAAGGTTTTGGTTGGAGTTTTTTAATCTTTTTTTTTTTTTTTTTTTTTTTAAAGAACTTAATTTTTGCCTCTAAATTTAACTACCGAGTTTAAGGAACTTCTAAGTAAGTAAAGGGGCTCCTATTCATTTTCAAACATAATTAAAAACCCTATTCAATCCTTAGCTTCTGTTACTTCCCCTTGAATAGAACTTCAAAAGTCGGCAGCAATGGCATGTTGTAACATGATGAATACTGGACTAAAAATTAGGATTACAGGATCAAAGATTTAAAACTAGAAGAAACCTTATAGGCCATTTATATAATCCAGCCTCCTCATTTAACCTTGGAAAACTAAAGCTTCCCCAGGTTAAATGAGTCATGTATGGTCATAGAATTAGTATCAGAAACAGGACTTAAAACCCAATATTTCTGACTCAAAGTACAGTCATTACCCCATGTTGCCTCTTAGAAGACTTGAGTTCTACTTCTGGCTCTATCACCAACAAAAGTTTCTTCTCTTTGAATTTAGATTATATATAAAATGATAGAGTTGAAGTAGATAATTACTAAAGCTCCTTAAATTTCTGACATTCTATGATTAAAAATGCTCAGTTGATGAACTCTGACTCAAATACCACCACTAAAGGTCTTTATCCCAAAGAGATCAAAGAAAAAGGAAAGAGACCTTTATATACAAAAATATTTATAGCGGTTCATTTTGTGATGACAAAAAATTGGAAACTGGAAAGATGTTTACCAATTGAAGAATGGCTGAACAAGTTGTGGCATATGATTCTGATCTGATGGAAAGAAATGATGAGCAGAATGCTTCTAGAAAAATCTAGGAAGATGTATTGCATAAGCTGATGCAAAAGTGAAGTAAGCAAAAACAGAACACTGAACACAGTAAATGCAATATTATATATGATGATCTTAGTTATTCTCAGCAATAGAAAGATCAAAGACAATTCCAAAGAACTTATGATGAAAAATGTAGTAAACTCCAGAAAAAGAACTGATGGAATCTGAATGCTGATTACAGTATATTATTTTTTACTTTCTTTTTTTCATGTTTTTTGATCTATTTTCTTTTACTATATGACTAGTATGAAAGTGAACATGTATAACCTATATCATTATCAAATTACTTATCTTCCCAATGGTAGGGGGGAAGAATGTGGAATTCAAAATTATTTTTTTTAAAAGAATGTTATAAGTAATTGAGAGGGGAAAAAATTTAAAGGAAAAAAAATTTCAGTTATTCAGACCTATTAGTGCAAACTTCAATGTTTATGAGCTCCATATTACTGTCTTATTGTATGCCCCTGGTTTCTGTGCAACCTTTTTTTCTTCTTTTCTTTCCCTATCTTCCCTCTAAGCCCTATAAGTGTCTCCTCTATTAGCAATCATATTAACAATTCCTAATTTTTCTGTTTTGTGGCTGCTCTACTTACTCTTGAAAGCATCTTTGAGCTTCACCTTGAGACTTCTGAGAATTTCAGAGGAAACAGAAAACATGCATTTTGATCTTGAGTATGCATATTTATGTATACATAAATAATATTATTTGCTGACTGACTTTTTTAGTGAATGAAAATTTCACTTTTTGCTTTACTTTAAACTAGTAGTTTAATATCCTCTGTAAAGTTCAAATATTTATTAAATTCAAACTTATTGGCCAAAAAAACCCAAAACTATTAAATAAATGGACCACCAATAACTAATCAACCAAATAATTTAATAATTAAATGTCTAGATATTATTCAGTAATCAAAAGATGAGCTACAAATATTCAAATACTGTTAGCACAATAGAAGAACTAATTCCAAAAAATGTTTTATAATTAAATACTTACAACATCACTAGAACTGGACTGCGTGGCAGAAGAGGAAGACACTGGACCTGATGAAGAGTTTGAAGAGTGTTTACTAAGAGATTCCGAAGTTTTACTTCTACATTTTCCCAGGGATTCATTCTCTTCAGATAGATTATTGTTACACTTATCTAACTGCTGATTATCTACTATCAAGGTAACACCGTTTCCTGAAAGAGTGGTAAGAAATTGGAAAACGTTTCTTCCCATAAATATGCACAATGTATAAGATAAGAGACCATGTAAGATTAAATAAATATAGAAAATCTTACCATTGCATGAAGGTTCAGGTCTATTCTGCAAGCCCCATTGCTTTGATATCCAATCTCTATATGTAGCCACTTCATCTGTCACTCTAATTATTCTACCTAATATGCTGAAAATATTTTAAATTAAAAGAAAAACATATTAGAATATAAAAATATAGAACTCATAAATCTTGATTTGATGCACTGATTTTAATTCTACTTTTACCTTTCAGTTTCGTTGTTGGGATAGTACTTTGCTATTGGTGATACTGCATGACTCAAAACAACATATGCATAATCAAAAGCCTGTTTCACTTGCATGGCACCATATGAACTCCTTCCAACATCATTACCTTAAAAATAAATGCATACATAAATGTAGTAAAGTTTTTTGTTTACTTGATTTGAAATTATAAAAGCTGAAATTATATTTTATCTTACAATATATAATAAGCTAGTGTGAACCACATTCAAAATTTTGACTACTTTTAAAAATGATTCTATACCAAATCTCTGAATCTGTCTATCACACATCCAGTACTTATTTTTAAGGAATGTTCAGATGACTTCAAGTTGTTTTGCCAAAAAAGATTCTATCATAGGTTAAAAAATAAACACAAGCCAAAAGGAATAGGCCTATGGCTTTCCTCAAAATTCTAACATTGTTACAATTTCTAAGTTTGTTCTCCTTTTTCCAAAGGAGAAAAAACACTAAATCAGAAATTTTTACAGGAATATAGCCTTAAAAGATCTCTAGATCACTAGTGAAGTTGAAGTTTCCTCAACTATAGCTACTTTTTAAAAATTTCACTAGTGAGTACTTCTCCTTATTCATTTTCTTTTTTGCTGTTGTATACTTCCCCAAGAAGTAATTGAGGCTCAGGATCACACAATTAGGAAGTGTTAAATGTTTGATGCCAAATTTGAACTCAAGTCCCCTTCACTCCAGGGTGGTACTCTATCTACTACACCACCAAGATGCCCCATCACTCATTGTCAAAATGTCTAAGAAAGAATGACTGATGAAAAAGAATAATTTTTAAAATGACTACCAATACAAAAACTGGATATAAAATAATGTAACACTGAAAAATCTAAGGGAAAAGGTATTTTGTGGATACTTTTTAAGATAATACCAAATTAAAGAAGGAAAAAAACAGACTAAATAAAAACAATTGCACAAAAGAACAAAACTACCTCTTTACTCCATTAAGTAGCTATTTTAATTCAGCTATGTAGTACCTATAATTCTCATTGCCATTAACTATCTTCACACTAATCATATATTAAAGTATAACATTGAAATCTTGTTAGATGCAAAGGAAGAGATGTTTCAGAAAAAAAATTACCAAATATACCACACAAATGTACATCACATAATGATTCTTTTTGAATGACAAAGGTGAATAGAAGATCTACTCCAAACTGATATGGAAGTTATTTTCTTGGTCTGCCTCATAAGAAAAGTGATTTCAAGCTACAATAAACTGACTACTAATTTTCTATAGATTCCAAAAAATCCAACAACTTTAATACCTGGCTGTAAGGGATCTTCAATATACAGCATTGATGGCCGGTAACCATCCAGCATATTTTTCTGCACTTCATCTTTGGCCACATATGAACCACCATCCTTTATCCGGATGCCAGTCTTGAGATAATTGAAGTGACGTCCATACAACTCAAAAAATTCTATTAAGAGAACACCATAGTTGGTATTGGGTATGCAAGCATCTTCCCTGGGATGCAGCTGGGCAGAGGGAAAAAAAGAACAAATTTTTTTGATTCTTCCTTGGAGTCTAAGAAATAAAAAATACTACATTTCTATGGAATTTCAAAAGAACATTTATATTAAGTACTATAAAGCACTGTATTAGAAGCTAGAGAAGATGCAAAAATAACATAAGAGCCAGTCTCATAGCCTCACAAAGGACTCTGTGTTCATAAAGCTTATAGTCTAATGAGAGTATAACATATACACATATATAATATGCCATGATAGGAACACAATAAAAATGCAGAACAAAAATGCTATGTGAAATCAGATGAGACTGCTTGTTACCACCAAGGAAATCAGAGAATTCTTTACATAGAGATGATATAAGTTGGACTTTAAAAGCAAATAGGAGGATGCAAGATATTTCAGAAATTGAATAAGCAGAAGTGTGGACACACAAATGTACAAGCTATATTATGCAGGTTGAATCCAATTTTGGTTGAGGCTCAAAATCCAAAAAGTATTAAGATAATTTGAATTTGACACAATCTCTAAACATAGTCCGTACATTAACCACAAAGATCACATTATAAGCTAAGGTTACACTAAGCACTGCAACAACCACAAGTGTCCAATTGAAGGGCTGGAGATTTAGTTAGCTGTTCAGTGTTATGGTAGCCATAATGGCT
Organism: Sminthopsis crassicaudata; assembly: GCF_048593235.1. Classification (NCBI taxonomy): domain Eukaryota; kingdom Metazoa; phylum Chordata; class Mammalia; order Dasyuromorphia; family Dasyuridae; genus Sminthopsis; species Sminthopsis crassicaudata. Next base: position 484,995,289 of record NC_133618.1, on the reverse strand, counting down.
AAAAACTTAACTCTTTTAGAGTTAAGCTCTTTTAGAGCTGGAACCATATGGAAAGTCAGATTACTACATTAATGTTGTGTAGTTTTCATACACTAGTGGTGTGATTAGGACTATATGAGTTCACATCCTAAACAAAATTATTATAAAGAGTTATATATTATATATATAATATATATATATATATATTATATATATATAATAAAGAGTTGTATATTACTTTGTGGCCAGAATATGCTTATAGCAGTAAAAAACTATGTAACCATAAAAAAAGAACCTAAATTCTATGAAAACTCATGTAATTGCCACATATTTGGCTGGCATTTAATACTAAATTAAAGAAGGCAAAAACAGACTAAACAAAAACAAATAGCTTAAGAGAACAAAACTATTTCCTTTAATCCATTAAGCAACTATATTAATTCAGCTACATACCTATAATTTATGACAATCAGATTATATCTGTAGGTGGCAAAATGGTTCAGTGAAAATCATCAAATACATACAAATTTATATAGAACCAAAAATAGAAAATTTATAAGAAAAACTTTCTTTTTCTTAATATCTCCCAGTACCTATGATTTATTAAAATATATACATATTTTAATGTTCATTTTTAAAAAGCTTTATGACATTCAGTCATGTAAACAACTAATTAGGGTTTAATTTTTAAAAAACATAAGTATGTTTGAAATTATAACACATATTGATTTAGAATGTTCCTCATCACTCACCTGAAGAAAACTGACTGCCATTAAAAAGAGGCTATAAGAACCAATTCCACCTGTGAACACTTCATTAAGGTCCCTCTGTAATAAGAACTGTTTCAATACTAAAACCAGGTAAGGTAATACAGGATATTTCTGAAAAAAAGAAACACAGTTATATTTTGATCAATTCCTATAAAAACCTCAAGAATTTTGTGAATGACCAAAGAACAAAGTAGGCTCAATCATTCAAATAACTACCTATAAGAGTGCCTACTATTGGAATGCATTATATTTAATACTGACCATGGAAAATTTTGGTGAAAATTCTAGGCATTCCAAAAAACTGAATTGGCAGAATTTCAAGAAACTGTTTTACTTAGATTACAGTCAATCCAATTACAATTACAATTAATTTGGAATTACAATTCCAAATGCAAAGAGGTATTTTTAAAAAATTATGATATATTAAAAATTATGTTGTACTCAACAGGCAAATCCAAATTTAGCTACCCTGAATTGCAAAAACAAGTTGTAGAAACATAAAATATAAATAGAAAGAATTTGTTTTTTAAAGAAGAGCTATTGAAGACCACTGAAGAAGAAAAGCCTAAAGGTTTGATTTAAATGTCACAAAATACCTGAAACACACAAAGGCTAAGAAGAGAAAATAGCCAAATTTTTCTCTAAAAAAACTAAGGAAAATAGACTCAAGAACTATCACAAGAAAAAATATTTGGTTGAAAAACTAAATAAATTTGACTTGGGAAATTAAATTCTGGAATAAGTTAACAACATAAAAAGAGCATGGAATTTGGTGTCAGAAGTCCTGGGTTCCAGGATGTAACATATATTTATTATGGGACTGTAGATAAAAATCAATTTCTCTAAGAGTCTCCTTTTTTATAAAATGGAGATACCCAATATTGACATCTCTTTGTAAATTATAAAAAGCTATATATAGTAAATGGATACCATTTAAATGGAACGATGTAAGCATCTACCTCCATGAAAGTAGGGAAATAGAGGCCTCTGCCAACTCAGTTTTCACCATCAAGAGAGAGAATGAAGGTGGTGAAATTCATTAGTAATTTATTCATTCATTTAACAAACATTGACTTATGCATAAGTCTTTGCTAAATGACAAAGGGCAAAGAAGAACAAAAATCTCTGCCCTTGAGAACCTGAGCTTTTCCTCAGGGAGAATCAACTTATACAAAAGTAAACATAAAATATGAACAAAATAAATATATGATAATTTAAGTAGGAAGATAACATTGATGTCTGGAGACAGGGATTGTCACAGAATGTTTCTTTGACAACAGGGCACTTAAGCAAGTCTTGAAATCAGATAAATATCCCAAGAAATAGAAACAAGGAAGAACATTGCAAGAAGGATGAACAGCTTATACAGAAGCATAGACTATAGGAGAGGGAATATCTTATATGGGGAACAAGCAAATAGGTTCCTCTGCAGAGAAAGTAGAGGGTATGAGGAGAAGTATGTGAAATAAGTTTGAAAAGAGAAGTTGAGAATAAATTGTTAAGGACTTTTATCCCAAAAGTAATAGGGACTCACTGAAGCTTCTTGAGAGGAGAATGACATGACCAAACCTGTGGAGCAATATAAGGAGACTGAACAGAGAAGGAGAATGTTGGAATTTATTGCAATTGTCCAAAGGAGAGATGACAAGGGCTTCTTCAATTTTAAAGAAAGCTCTTCTGGAGAATAAACTATGAAACTAGTTTGGCAGCAAGATCCACTCGAGTTAACAGTTTAACCATTTATTTAAGCATCAATATTCAACAAAATTATTTCTGATAAATACCATACTAGAATCCTTAAAAAAAAAATTTGTTTTTGATACATTTTTACTATAAGCTACACTTAAATCAAAAGTAATTTTCTAAGCCCATATTCCCAATAATATTCTCTAACCTTGGTAAAATCTTTGATAAGTTGGGCGGCTTTCACTCCATTCTGTACATTAAAGCTGATATCAACTTTTACTTCAGTGAAAGAATCTGTTAGCTTAATAATGGGTACCTAGAGACATAAAAGTATAATTAAATAGTTGAACTTATAGTGAAGAAAAATAGGAGGATGGGAATTAAGGATTAGAAGACTGAACACATGGACAAAATTTCTAGTTAAAAGCTGTCTTATTCAATAATTTATGGACTATACATACTAAGTATTCAGCCCAAGTAATACTTTTTCTTCAAATTTATGTTTCAATCCTTTGTTAGTCAATCAATAAACATTTATTAAGCACCCACTATATGCCAGGCATTGTGCCAAGCACCAAGGACACAAGAGGAGGCAAACGACATTGCCCTTGCCCCTCATAGAGCTCATAATCTTATGGGGAAGACAGAAAGTAAATATGGACAACAAATAAGCTATACAGGATAAAATGGAATTAAACAGAAATTACAAGAATTGGGAAAGGTTTCTTCTAGAAAATAGGATTTTAATCCTTATACTAATTCATTCTTTAAAATACAGATTTATGATAGGAGCTTTTGTTAAAATTCCTATCTTGAGACCATTACTTTTCTAATTCATTGTCAAATATTTTTATATGCCTATATGGGCAAGGAACTTTTTATTTTTTACATTACTGATATGATTCCAGTAAGAAAATATAAGACATTTTCATTGGCATCAGAAGCTTCAAGCTGCAGTCATTAAAAAACAAAAACAAAACCATTTCTTCCACTTGGGAAAGTGAATACTGTATTAAAGTAACAACTTAAAAGGCAACCTAAAATAAAAGATCTATGAAAATGGATCCATTTACTAATCTCTACCATCTCTGCCCAAAGAAAAATTATAGGTCTTTCTCCTTTAAGAAAACCCAACTTTCTAATGGAGCTAATTTATTTTAAAAGCACACAAAAATTTCATTTGAGATTTTTGTTTTAAGTATTATCATCCTTGGTACATTTACAATGCAACTTGTTTACAAAACTTCAATTTATATATAATTGTTCAAAAATAAATAATGAAAAATATATTAATTCACAAATTAGCCTCCTGAACTAATTTGAGGAATTCTTAAAAGTTTTGCTCTCAAGATCCCATTATGTACCTAAAAATTACCTAGGAATTCAAAGGGCTATTAATGGGCAATAACAGACATTTACTGTATTCACTATTAAAATTACTTTAGTATTTCTCTGAGAATTGTTGTCTATGCTGAAAGCACCTACAAGTGCGCTCAAGCCTCAGAAGGTACAGAGTACTGAACCAATGCAGGAGGACTTACAGTTGCTTTGTCAAGTACTTTCACAGAATCCTCATCTGCAACCTTATGTTTTCGAAGAGCCTCTTCTAGGGTCCACAGGGGTAAATTCTCCCATTTTCCAAATACCACAAGATCAATGTCACTAAATAGGTGAGATAAAATATTGAAGAAAAAAATTTGTTTTAATTCCCATTCAAGCATTCTAATTATAAATTATCCCAATGTACATTTAAACAATTTAAAATTCCAGGAAGACACATAAAACTCATATAACTATACTCAGAATTAAACTGAAGCTCAGAAGGACTATATAATTAGTCTTGGCCACACAGTCAAATTATTAGTTCAGCACCTTCCTATCTATTATACCCTGGAGATAGAAGGAAAATTCAAATGATCCCAAGATAATAAACCTGAGAGACTGAAAGGATCATGATGTTCTGTCAACACACTTAAGGACATCTGGAGGAGGAGAAAGGTTTTAAAGGAAAGATAAGTATCCATTGTTTACATGGCAATCTTAAAGATTCCTATAGGAAAATCAGGTAGATGTCAAATGAACAAGTTTTATTTTTTATTTCTTCACAAAGAAGGTTGTGTGATTCACACTTAAAAGGGTGAAAGAGTTATAGAAGGAGCTAAGTAAGCTTTATAAGAAGATATTATAATTATGTGGAAGAATATGAACTTGAAGGTCTAAATTTTAATTCAAGAAGTGGAAAGTTGGGAGAGTTTAAGGAAAAATTGAAGGAAAACAACTTGACCTAAAGAAGAAAGGGTCGAATTGAAGAAGAATTTCATCACAAAGTAAACAAAGTTTTTTAGAAAGGAAAGTAGGATTAAAGAAAAAGCAACTCGGTAAAACAAATTAAGAAGGTAGTGAGAAAGGGATGTATCTGTCAAGTTGTTGAAATAAAAGACAAGGAGATTAAATATATGATTGTCAAAGTAAGAGATAAAAATATCAATTATAAAAAGTGGTTAGGAGATGTGCAGTGAAAACAATACATAACAATTTATAAAATAAGGCTGAGGATTTCACAGTTATGGAAAGCATCAAGTTTTGCAATAATCTTCACTGTTAAAAACATTTACACTCCTGCCCCAACCAAAGGACTCTTTCTCCTAGAAGATAAGACTGAATGAGAGCTTAAGACCTCACCATCCTCTAGATCAGTGGTCCTCAAACTTTTTAAATAGGGGGCCAGTTCACTGTCCCTTAGACTGTTGGAGGGCCGGACTATAGTAAAAACAAAAAATCACGCTTTGTCTCCGCCCTTCAGCCCATTTGCCATAACCTGGCAGGCCGCATAAATGCCCTCAGCAGGCCACATCTGGCCCGCGGGTTGTAGTTTGAGAACTCCTGCTCTAGATTATCAGAAGCAAAAAAAAAAATAAAAAAATAAAAAAAATTGGGGTTTCTCACTAAGTACAAACATACATGGGTGGACAGATGAATGAATTTAAAAGGCTTGGAAATGATTCAAAATTTGCATGAATAAAAGCTATTTGCATGAATGGTAAAAAAAAAAAAAAAAGATATGAATGGGAAATTCTCAAATGAAGAATTTAAGCTATATAACAATGAAGAATCTAAGTTATCAACAATCTTATGAAAACAAATTCTAAACCATGAATAATTAGAAAAAATTAAAACAACTCTCAGAGGTTCCAATCATCAGATTAACAAAGTTAATAAAAAAAAAAAAAAGAAAAATGATAAATGTTGGAGGGCTATGGGAAAACAGTACAAATTGATACATAGTGAAGTGAGTAGAAGCAGAACAATTTACATAATGGAAATTACTATTAAAAAAACAAATAAACAACCTTATAGACTTGAAAAGGACAAAGGATAAAGAATGTTATTCACTTCCTGTCAAATGAAATGGACTCAAAATGCAGAATAAGACATTATGAACATGGACAATTCTGGAATTTGTTTTGCTTGCCTATGTATATCTAGTACTAAAGTTCTAATTTGTTTGGGATTTTTTTTGTTTTTGCAAAGAGGGTGAAAGAGGTGGGAATATAAATTTAAAAATAGGTCAAGTAGATGGCATAGTGGATAAAATGCCAGGTCCGAAGTCAGGAAGATGAATTTTTTTGAGCTCAAATCAAGCCTGTGAAGACCTACGTGAACTGATGCTGAGTGAACTGAGCAGAATCAAGAGAACACTGTACACAGCAACAGCAAGATTATGTGATGATCAACTCTGATGGACTTGGCTCTTTTCAATAATGAGCTGATTCAAGGCAATTCCAATAGATTTGGAATGGAAAATGCCATTTGCATCCAAAGAGAACTATGGAGACAGAATATGGATCAAAGCATAGTATTTTCACCTTTTGTTTTTTGTTTGCTGGTGGTTTTTTCCCTCTCCTGATGTTTTTCCCTTTTGACCTGATTTTTCTTGAACAATATTACAAATATGCTTAAATGAAATGCACATATTTAACCTATATCAGATTGCTTGCTGTCTTGGAGAAAAGGGAGGTGAGGGAGAAAAATTTGGAACACAAAGTTTTACAAAAATGAATGTTAAAAACTTTATGTATTTAGAAAAATAAAATTACTACTTAAAAATTTTTAAAAGAAAAAAAGAAAATAATCTGGAAAAAGAAATTGCAAATCACTCCAGTCTCTTCAAGAGTCAGAAATAACTGAAATGAATGAACAACAAAATTTTTTAAAGCAAAATAAAAAGTTACATTACAAAGACCATCATATATCTGTAGCTAAAATTCAGTGAGGCTGGATATTCTTGATGAAGAAACATCATCTCTATTCCAAAGAACATGCTGGGAATCTACAGATTTTATCAGTAAGAAATCATCCATTAATGAGAGTGAAATCGGAAGAAAAGAGTACTGGTGCCTGGTGATTCAGCTCCTCCTGAATGCTGAAGCAGCAATTTGAAATGAAAGGTCTGGTACTTTCCTCAGGGCATGTATGAAAAGTGTAAGGAAGAGTTCTCCTAAAAATTGTCAAAATGGATGACTATTATCCATTTCTAGTGGTTCACACGGGCAAAAAAGATACTAAAAGAAACCTAGAAAGCATTGCTAAAGATTAGAAAATCTTGGGAAAAAATCTGAAGACCATAGGAACAAAGGTGAAGTTTATCATCACTAGTATCCATTGAAAACCAGGAATGCAAACTAGAAAAAATGATCTGGGAAGTGAACAGCTGATTAAGAAGATAGAATAAAAGACTATTGGTCTGTGATGAAATACACACAAAACTAATATAAAGAATGCTTAGTGTCATATAAATATCATCAAATGGTATTTAGATTAAAAATGATGGGTTAGGAACAGGATGTGGCAGTGAAGGTAGGAGGGTAAATAAGTTCCAATTATCAAGCTACACAATAGAATGAAGCTACAAAGTAAGAAGAGCAGTCAACACCACAAAAGATCACAGAAGGCAGTGTCAAAACCTCAAAAGTCTATATACAAATATGCCCAACATTGAAGCAACAAAGTAAGCTAGTGGTGCTAATAGAAGCAGGCAAATTTGATCCCATGATTATAAGGTTTAGAATGAGACCCATGACTGGAATATTGTTCTAGATTCAATTGTTTTTCTGTTGTGTCCAATTCTTCCGGCTTTTTTTGGCAAAGATGCTGGAGTGATTTGCTGTTTCCTTCTTCATTTTCCATATAAAGAACTGAAGCAAACAGGGTTAAAGTGACTTACCCAGGTCATACAGCTTATAAGTATATGAGACTAAATCTAAACTCAGGAAGATTTATCTTCCTGATGCTAAGCCCAGTACTTTCTATTCAGGATTTAACACCTAGTTGCCCATTTTGGACAGATATAACTTACTCAAAAGAAACAGGATAGGAATGAGGATAAACATGCTGGGAGAAATGGAAGATACCAATGGATTAGCACTGAGTAATTAGATGGCAGGCACATGGCAGAATGCACTGGGGTATACCCAGAAAGAGGATATGCTATGGTACAAAAGATTTATATAGTTCTGAAGGAGAAATCCAATTATACAATTCTCTGCTAGAGCTCCTATTCTTTCAAAAGCTGAACAGCTGACCACTTCATTTGATTTAATGATAATTTCACTCTTTCAAAAAAGTGAAGAAACCAATAATGCCCCTGCACTAAGTTCCTCTTCCCCTTTTCCCTCTCTGATCTGCTTTTTATGTAGTCTCCCCTCATTAGAATGTAAACTCCTTGAGGACAGAAATGGTCCTTCCTTCTGCCCCTATTTATATTTCCAGTTCTTAATACAAGGCCAGACACATAATAAGCACTTAATAAATGCTTGTTGACCAATTTCAGAGATTAAAGTAATGAAAATTGTAAAAAGGTGAACTCATCATTTGAAAGAAAAAAATGCAAGCATAGTTTGATATGCTTCCCACATTTTTAGAAAGAAGAATCCAAAGGATTCAAAGGAAAAATGGATAAGATAATGAGAAGTAGTGGAGAGGGAATGAGGAAAAGGAGAGGGATGGGAACATCTCAAGAATAAAATTCTCAAAACAAAGGAAAAAATTTCAACAGAGGAAAAACAGGAGATGTCTTAAAACAGTGATGTCAAACTCAAACAAAACAGGGACCATACATACGAATCCCTGAACATATTTAACATTAGCTATGTTCTACTGTACTTTCATTTATTTTGTTAAATATTTCCCAATTATATATATTTTAATCTGATTCTGGCCTGGGTCAGCAATTGTGAGTTTGGCACCAGAACTTAAGAGAACAATGCAAATACAGATGCATAGAGAATTTTTTTGATTTCAACTTTTAAAAAATGTGTCCAGAATATAGAATCCAAGGTGAGTAAATATAAAGGATGAATATAAAAATGTGACATGGTCACAATAAAAACACTGTCTGAAATTCTATGGTTCAATTTTAGATGACATTGATAAGGAAAACTAAGGACAAACAACAAGCAGGGGAGGAGGATTGTTGTTTTGCTGTAGTTACTTTGGGAGGAGGGAAGAGAAAGATCCAATTGTTCAGAGTGGATAGGATAATGACTTACAAGATAGAAAGCAGAGCTTTTGGGGTTTTTTTTGCTAAGAACAGTCTTTGGTCTAGAAAGGAAAGAACTAATGTTTAATAGGAAGTTAATATTGAATACAAATAGATAATAAAATAGCACCTAAATGCTCTTAACAAATTCAAAACCCATCAAAATAATTACATTCTTGGTACTAGAAAAACTTGTAAATATGACTGCTGAACCTCTATCAATATCTGATAGACAGCAAATGAGATACTAAGGGAATGAAGAAGCATATCAATATTTGGAAAAGGGGGAAAGCCAGTTTGGCAAAATAGGTAAGCTAACTTTGATTCCTGGCAAAATTCTACAAAGTATTATTAAGGAAATTATTACTTAACATCTAAAAAAGAAAGTGGTGATCACAAAGAACCAGACTGATTTCATCGAGAAAAGAACTTGATAAAGTATCTCATGTTATTATTGTTGAAAAAAATGAGAGATGTACGTTAAATCAGAGATATCAAATATACACAAACCCTCCAGAGTGGGTCAGAAACATTAAAATGTAACTGGGAAATATTTAACAAAATAAAAATACAACAGAACATTGATAATGTTAATATGTAGTTTTCTAAGTCAATAGGGGATTCTGATTACATGATTTAGAAGTCTTTCTACTTGAGTTTGACATCACTGGACTAGATGACAGTAAAATTGGCCATTCAAGTACTTGTGAATTCAAACATAGTTATTAAATCTCCACTCCCCAAGGTTCTGTTTTTGACTTTATGCTACTGCGCACATTTACCAATGATGAAGACAAAGACACATATAGCATGCTCATCATATGTATACATGATATGACACTGGGAGGGGGATAATTAAAATAACACAAAAGCAAAGTCAAAATTGAAAAAAAATCTCAACAGGTTAAAATGTTGGACTAAATTTAGCAAAATGAAACTTACCAGGGATGACTGTATATTCTTGGGTTCAAAAAATCAACTCCAAAAAAAACAATACCGGGAAAGAACATTTAAACAGAAGCTTTTCTTAAAAATCATCTAGAAGTTTTGTTAGAATTCAAGTTCAGTTTTAGTCCATAATGGAATACAATAGTCAAAAAAAATTAATGTGATCTTAAAATCTATACTGAGAAGTACTCTTTCCAGTCATCTAAAGGAGGACAATCAGGAGGATAAAGGGCCTTGAATCTATAACAATCATTTAAATGAAATGGAAACATTCAGTCTAGAGAAGATTCAAGGACTGTAGATCTGTCTTTAAAGTGTCTTAAAGAGCTCTCACATTAAAGAGGAATTTTATTCATCCTATTTGGCCCCACAGGACAGAATGAATAGCAAAGGACAGAAGTTACAGAAAATCAAATTTAGGTTTGATATCAGGAAAAACTTGTCAAGAATTGCATTCTGAGGGGGCAGCTAGGCGGTGCAGTGGATAAAGCACCAGCCCTGAAATCAGGAGGACATGAGTTCAAATCTGACCTCAGACACTTAACACTTCCTAGCTGTATGACCTGGTATTATTCTCATGGCAAGTTACTTTAACCCCAATTGCCTCAGAGAGGGGAAAAATAATTTCATTCTGAAAGTGGATTGGATTTTAACAGTTTGCATTTCACTAAGGATCTTTAAGTACATATTAGATGACTGTATATTGCAGTAGAGCTCTTTTTCTGGTACAAGTAAGTTGCTGAGATCAGTCAATCAATAAACATTTAGTAAGCACTATATGTCAGACACTGTGCTGAATGTTGGATACAAAGAAAGGCAAAAGATAATCTCTGTTCTCAAGGAACTCAAAGGAAAGAACATACAAATAACTGTACAAGCAAGTTATATACAGAATGGAAAATAAAATCAACATGGAAAGTACTAGAATTAAGAGGGATTGGGAAAGTCTTCCTATAGATGAGAAGTGGGACTTTAACTGAGACTTGAAAAAAACAAGAAAGGAAATGAGGAAGGATAGCATTCCATGCATGAAGACAGGCAGAGAAAATTCTATGGGGTGAGAGACAGAACATCTGGTGTGAGAAGCAGTAAAAAGGTCAGTGTCACTGGGTCAAAATATATGTGGGGAAGGGGGTGTAAGGTATAAGAGGACCGGAAAGGTAGGAAGGCAGGGCAGATTATGGAGGGTTTTGAAAATTTTTTTTTGAATTTTGAAACAGTTGTATTTACTATTTTCATTTCATAATAAAAAAATTTTAGAGTGATATATATATATAAAATATATATATAAATATATATAAAATATATATATAAATATATAAAAAAAAAAAATATATATATATATATATATATATATATATATATAAAATATATTAGGGTGAAATACACACACACACACACACACACACACACACACACACACAAACATATCACCAAAAACATATAATTATTTGCTTTTTGATATATGAATTTGTACAGAGAAAAAAAACAAAAAGAACACTATAATCATTTGTAAAATATTTTGTATTATAAAACTTCTAACATTTACAAACCTGGTAGGTAAATATAATCCAGTTTTAAAACTTCCAAATATCTGGACCTGAAAAATAGAAACAAATAATCATAAAGTATCATTGGAAACATACTAAAATTGATGCAAAAAAATAATTTTCACTACCTAACTGGTATTTTTTAGCAGTGCACAAAAAGCTGCTTTAAATAAATAGTTTGCTAAAACTTATAGCACATAATGTTAAGTTATCACAAGAAATTTGGGTTTGGATCTTAATTAGGGAGGCAAAAGAATATGTCAAAAAAAGAACTAATCTGGAATCAGAAGACGGGTTCCAAACTCATCTCTATTCCCTTTACAATCTTAGGTAAATCATACACACACTTGATTTCATTTTTCTCATTTATAAAATAATAGTACCTGTATTTATCTCACAGGGTTGAAATCATGAAATATATGTTGAAAGAATGAAATCATGAATATAAAGCTCTTTGCATATCTTAACTCATTACACAAATGTCAATTGTTATTAGGCACCTACATAAAATAAGATTTGAGTCGCAAGAATATTTTATAATTCTTGTCAGTGACATTTGAATTTTTTCAATGTCCCCATTAAATCCAAGAAAATTTGACTTGGCCTGTAAAAGTTTCATTCATAAGACACAGAAAAGTTTAACATTAGAATGCTTTTAGTCTTTTCAAAATGTTACTTGTTCCCTTCCAAAAATCAAGTAGCTAACTACTCTGGTATTAAATTTATTGTTAGACATTTACATAGGCATTTTTTTGGATCTTTTTTGCTTAAACTGTTTTTTTTTTTCCCTTTCATTACTAAAAGACAGTCCAATATTGGTGATAAGGGTAGGGAAAGATATTATTTTAAAAAAAAACAAAACTCCAAAAACAATAATAGATTTTTTTAAATGAATTAAATAAAATAGAGAAGCAATAAGAGAATAATCATATTACATTATGTTTAAGCAGAGCTTTGTGATAAAAACATTTTGCATTGTAATTAAATTATTATTATATTCCAACTCAACTGGCTGAAATAGCTCAGTCTATAACTTGAATACACTGACCTAATTCTCAGCCACAGTTTGCAGCTTATTATTGGAGTTAAAATCTGTACAACTGAGACCTCATCGGGAGTTCTCTGCTTCAACAAGAGTTGCCTCAAGTTTAGAAAAGAATCATAAGACAAATATGTCAAAGTATTGGAATACTAGATACTATCTGTTAAAAATGCATTTTTCTTATTTCCTGAATGAAATGTATTCCCCCAAATCATTAAAGGTGTCAAAATTAAGCAACATTCTATAACTACAGAGATAAATGAACATTAAGCATCTGTCTAAACAATTCTTACAACTTCAAACTGTTCCCTTATACAACTTCAAACTGTTCCCTTATAAGAATGCCTAGAAAATATAAAGACATAGAACAACTCTGATTTTGTTCTTTTTATATTAATCTTTCCATTACCAACATGATGGGAATAAGAATTATCATACACAGATTATAATGCACAATGCATAATGTCAAAAGGAATTTATAGGAATGGATAGATTCCAGAGCTAGACATTGTGAGATCAAGAACTAGAATAGACCTCAGAGGCTCTCTAGATCAAATCTTTCCCTTTACAGTAACTTTTCTGAGGTTACAGACGCAGATGAGATTTGATTCCATATATCCTTTAGTTTAAGAATCCATTGCTATTTTTACATGTCAACCTGCACTACAAGTTTCCTTCTATTCCTAAAATCTCATCTCCCAACAATCTTTTTGATTTAGGAGATACTGGTGAAGTGGTTGTGCAATGTGTCATAATCATCATCATGAAGAGTAAACAAAATTTAGGTTTCAATGTTGAGATCAAGACTAGACAGAATGCTGGAGAAAAGATACTTAGTATTTTTGAATGGAATTTGCAAAATTGGTCAGAAAGGTAATATGATGAAATTAAAAAGGGAATATAATAAAATATTGCAATTTTTAAAAAAGAAAATAAGGGGGAAGAAAAATAGGAAAAATTATTTTTTAAAAATTCCTAACCAGTATAAGAATGGAAAAAAAAAAAAAAAAAAAAAAGCTCCCATAGCTTTTATTTTCTATTTTTTTATTTTTGGAATTTAATGGTTAAGGTATAAAGAATTGGGGGGAGTGGGAAGCTCCCTTAGCTTTCATTTTTTATTTTTGGAATTTGAGGGTTAAGGATATGAGGTTGGTGTTACAAGAAGATGGAAGGAAGAAAAAAATCACTAATGGTCATTCAGCAAATAAATTACTTCTTCACATTCATTTAACTAAGAAATATAGCCTTGAAAGATAACTTTTGATATCTTTGAAAGAAAAAACATTTTTACTAACCAAAAAATACAATAAATACAATAAAGAAGTTATAAAGGTCAATATTTGGGGAGAAATAGTTTTATATTTTTTGGAGGAAAAAAACTAGAATCTTCCTGGAGGAAGAACTAGAACTATTTCCCTACATACTCATTTAAGATCCTCAAACAGCACAAAATAGAGAGCTTTTTGGAACACTTTAATTCAGAAAATGAATTCACAATTATCATTGGGAATATCAATTACCAATATCAATTGTCATTTGTTCACTTGTCTATAGGTAATTAGAATTAGAGAAATAAATAAAGCAGCTGCAAAATCAAAATATGTTCAAATAGGAAATGCTTTATTTCTATTACATTAAGGATTTCTTAAATTAGTTTTCCTCTTGGAAGTTACTATTTAATATATTGAAGCTAAAAAACATGACTAAAAAATTTCTCAACTCAATGAAAATAACTTTAAAATTCAAATTCTAAAGACAGTAGAAAACTGTTAAACTGATTAAATGTTAAGCAAGCAAAGCTAAATGAGCACACTTTTGTTTGTGAATTTGCATGTTATAAGATATCTACTCTAAAATAGTGATACAACAATTATTATTTATCTTTAAAAACAAAAAGAACAGAAATTTTGTTTAGAGATACTAAAGAATTCTAGGCAATTACTCACATCAGCACTGGGCCAAAGCTCCTTAATAACATTTTCTATCCTATTCACCACTTCCATTCGCATTTTCTCTTCCTCAGGTCTAGGAGACATGTACTCATAAAAATCACTGATTTCTTCATGAAGACTGAGGAGGAAAAAAGAAAATTAACAGGGTTGCCTTACCAATAAATTATTTTTTTATTTTCAATAGTATTTTATTTTTCCAAATAGATGTAGTAGAAAAATTACTATTTTATGTGAATGTACATATTCAATCTTATAAAATAAATTTGCTGACAACAAAAGTTTATAGATTTTTATCTTAAGTTTAATATCCAAATTCTGCAGCAGAAAGTAATTAAGAAACTAAAATTAAATCTGTCAAAAATGAAAATTTTGGTTCCTTAAATAATTACAAGAAGTCTTAATGACAATATTATTACCAATATAAATATTTAATAAAAGTGTCATAAACGTATATACATATGGAAGCATGTACTCTATTTTAAATTCCTAAAGGGCAAGAAATAATCTTATTATATTATATTATATCTTATTATATTCATCTTTGTATATATTCTCTATTGACAAGACAATGCCTTAAATGCAAAGAGATCAGTAAATTCTCTAAAGAAATGAAGAAGAGTAGTATGAACTAAAAGAAAGAGATTGGGGGAAAAAAGCATACAATGTTCAGTGATTAATGATATGCTAGAATAATGAAAAGATAAAGATAACTTGAAGGTTCTAAGCCCAGATAATTAAGAATGATCATAAAACAGCATTAAGAAAAAAATGACAAAAAACTTGGTGATAGAGATATGGAGGAAAAAAGGAGATTATCAAAAATTATTCCAATACTACATGACCAGTAAGGAAAAGGTAGACAATAATGAAGATATTGGATAAAGGTCTCTTTTTGAGGAAAAAAGCTAAGATCAGTAAGACGTATTGTCTTTTGATATATATCATCCCCTAAATCTTTTAACAGTCTGGCCTCTCCTTAATAATATACTTGACAGGAGAAGGGGAGGAGGGTAGAAAGAAGAGCATACAATGAGATTAAAAGAACATATAATCAAAAAAGGCAAGAAAAAAATTAAGATGGATTGAAAATATAGGACAGCACAGGAAAAATTATTATCATTAACTTACCCACCTTTACTAGCCATTAAATGACTAGGTTTTCTCATTTGTGTATAAATGACAAAGACAGATTATCTTAAAGACATTAAACAAACACTAGTGTTTCTAGACTATACCAAGTAAATTCTGGGTGGATTTTCTTTAATACACAATAATACTTATACCAATGCACTCACTCGTCAGTATGACCTGGTTGCCAAAAACATTAACATATCTTGGGGCTACATTAATAACATCTAGAGCAAAAAACATTTTAGTTGTCCTCTATTTTGGCCGGTCTGGTTGAAGAAAGTGATAACAGAAATTTTAGTGTGATCATAATTAATGTTTTCGAAATTCTGAAGGATTATCTTGTAGAAGAGGATAAATTTATCTCTAGGATCTCCAGTACTGAACTAATGTGCAGATGCTATAAGGCAAATTTTAGTTCGAAATAAGGATTAAGTTCCTAACAAAGCTGTCTAAAATAAAATGGGAATTCGCTACTAAAGGTATTCAAATAAAGGATGGATTTTTTTTTCCCGAAATATAATATGTAGATGGAAATAATGCAGCAGGTCTGAGCTAAACCAAAGACTTCCAAGGTACTTGCCAACTGACTTGATTAATACTTTTTCTTCTGTCCAAGAAACTGAGTTTCCTCTATGGAAACTTAAGTTTTGCTAGCACAAGGCAATTTTCTACCTCAATCAAATATCTACTAAGAGCATACAGGGCATTAGCATTAAAAATATTAAACAAACAAATTATGATTTAATGGAAGTTCCCAGTAACCAAAGAATTTTCATAGTAAGCTTATTTTGGATAATTTAAGAAATTTAATTGGAAACACCTGAAATTATCCAATTATTGAAGGGACCTTAGATTTCTATGTCCTAATCTGATTCCAAGGACCCAAAATAAGTTAATATATATAATAGATATATGATATATAAGTTAATATATATAATATATATATGAATAGAGTCCTTACTAAAATTTTAAATAATTCTTTAATAATTTGTTCTGTTACATAAAAGTAATTAAAAGTCTCTTTAATATACTTTTTTTCAGATTGTGTATAAAAATACATACTTTTTAAAAATTGCTAAAAAAGGCAGAAGCAGCTGGACAAGAAATCATTGATTCCTGAATAATATAGACAATGAACAAAAGACAATTTTAAAATTATAAAACAAATGCACTTATTGGTGGGGTGGTGAGGTGAAATGATCCAACCACTCTGGAGAGGAATCTGAAACTATATCCAAAGGGCTAAAAAACTGTACATACCCTTTGATCCAGCAATACTGTATCCCAAAGAGATTATAAAAGAGGGAAAAGGACCCACAAATGCCAAGATGTTGGTAGCAGTTCCTTTTGTAGTGGCAAGGAATTGTAAATTGAGTGGATACCCATTAGTTGGGTAATTAGTTGGTAGTTAATGGTATATCAATGTAATTGAATATTATTGTTCTAAAAGAAAGAAAGGATAAGCAGGCTGATTTCAGAAAAGCCTGGAAAGACTTACATGAACTGATGTTGAGTGAGCAGAACCAGGAGAACACTGTACACAGTAACAGCAAAATTATATGATGATCAACTATGGTATTCTTAAGGCTCTTTATCAGCAATGCAGTGATCCAAGACAATTTCAATATGGAAAAAGCCATTCACATCCAGAGAGAAAACTATGGAGACCAAATGTGGATCAAAGTATAGTATTTTCACCTTTTTTTCTCATTTTGTTTTTTCTTGGTTTTTTCCCTTTTGCTCTGATTTTTCTTGTACAACATGACAAATATGGAAATATGTTTAAAAGCACTGTACATGTATAACCTACATCAAATTGTAGGAGAAAGGGGAGGGAAAGGAAAGAAGGGGAAAAAAAAATTGGAACACAAAATCTTACAAACTTGAATTCTGAAAACTATTTTTACATGTATTTGGAAAAATAAAATATTGAGGGGAAAAATGAATACACTAGAGGTGGGAAACTACATTAAACTCAAAGTTAATGGTATAAAAAATAGACTAATGGAGCAAGGGAGATGTATCAACAAAGAAATATTTGTATGTAAAAAATTACCACTAAGCCACATGTTGATACAATTAATAAATAGTAAAAGAAAAAGCAATTCTGTTCAGGACAATTTTACTACAGCCAACAAGAAAAAGTTCACATATAGTATACAATTTAGCAATTTGCCTTATAGAAATGACTCTCACTAATCTTACTTTTTCTACTAAAGTGAGGGAAGAATAATATTTTCCTACTTTTTGTACACTCTGGAAATGCAGGAATTTCATATAAGTTGCCCATACAAACCAATAACCAAAAAGTAAAGTTAAAATTTCAAATGAAGCCAGAAATGTAATTACCAATAAAATAGCATGAGAGCAGCTATTTCAAAAGGCTAGACATACTTTGTGAAAAAGCTCTGCCCCAAATAAATTTTTGTGGCTATCTCTATGATTTAAAGCATGTTATTAGATGTGCAATAAGGTGATGTAAAGATCTTACTAGGGCTAAAAAAATTTTCTCAAAATAAACCTGAAGGCATGTAAAATCTACCCTTTAATTAAGAGAATCAAAAATTAAAATCCCCAAAACAAATATGCCAAATCTTAATTCAGAAATTTGAAGAACACTACATTGAGTGGCAACAGTGAAGGGCAGTTCCATCTAAATGGCAGTTTTAGAACATTATTAGAAATTGGAAAATTATATGTGATATATATATATATATATATATCATTAATGGATTTAAAATTTTTTGTACATAAAAAATATATAAAATCGTACTGCTAGAGAAGACTTTTGAGGTTCTTTGAGATACAAAGGGAATAAAATCAGTCAGTACTTAAAGATAATAATTCAGGCTACTCAATAGAAGGTCAAGTACTGAAACTGAAGCTTAAAACATTCTGGCCACATAATGAGAAGATGTGACTCACTGGAAAAGACCCTGCTGTTAGGAATAGTAAAGGAGACAGTGGAGGATGAAAATTGATGGATGGTATCATGAAAACAACAAACATGAACTTGGACAGACTTTGATAGTGAAGACAAGAAAGACCTGGAAAGTCATAGTCCATGTGGTTATAAAGAGTTAGACATAATTGAATGACTGAAAAACAAAAATCTATTTACACACACACACACACTCACAAACACACACGCACGCAAGCACACAGAGGTTTATGATTTATATATATGTGGGGGGGGGGGTGTATATCTAGACAAAAAACCTCTACCACAAAATAATACATGGAGATTCACTTAGTGGATAAATATAATCAATATAAGTAAAAAGTATAAAAGTCTTCCTAAAATGAACTCCATATATACACTAGATGTGACTAGAGCTTTTAGGTCCCAGTTGTATTATTTTAGAGGTAATCTATTAATAGTATGTTGTGTATGTAGACATCTTTATGTTCTGCAAATGATTTCTGTATTTTTCCATGGCTCTTAAGATTGATTATGCAGGAACAAATCTCAAAATTTCTGTATAACAAGCTAACTGTGAATATATGTCACCCAAATTCAGAGATATATCCATTTTAAAATGTTGAATTGCAGGCCAAAAGGAATTGTCCAAATTACATTCAGTGCAACTGAACTCAACAAGAAATTAAGTCCCGATTTTATGCAAGGCACCAATGGACACAGATAACAATAATATGAAGCCCTGTTCTCAAAGATCTTTGTTGTTGCTCAGTCTTTTCAGTCATATTTGACCCTATACAACCCCATCTGAATTTTTTTTGGCAAAGATATTGAAATCGTTTGCCATTTCCTTTCCAGTTCTTTTGGTGAGAAAACTGAGGCACACGGGGTTAAGTAACATGTTCAGGATCACACAGCTAGTTATTGTCTGAGAATAGGTTTTAACTCAGGTCCTTTCTGACTCCAGACCTGGCACTCTATCCATTCTGCCACCTACCTAATTATCCCAAGGACCTGATGTTCTAGCTATATACCCGCAAGAAATAACAAAATATATTCAAAGGAAAAATGAGTCATTTCTGGACAGTAAAAGTGTTAATAACTAGAGAGGAGTAATGGGCTTGGAAAGGCCTTTTTGCATCTGAGATTTGTTTTAAAGCTAAGAATTCAGCAAAATAAATAAAAAGAGAGATTCTATCCAGATATGGAGGATAACTTGCAAAATGGCATGGAGGAGCATGATGAGACCTAGAGTAGAAAGAACAGCTGGCAGACCAATCTGATTGGGACAGGGATCGTGTGAAAGGCAGTCCTGTGATTATCTCCAGCCTGGTATTTAAAGCCATCTGCAACCTGACTCCCATTGATTTTTCCAATCTTATTCCATAAAGGCAACAGACAACCATTAAGTGTCTTGGGGGAGGAGGAGCGGCATGTTCGGATCTCTATTTTAGGAAAACTAGTTTGGCGTCTGTGGAGAACATGGACTGGAGAGGAGAGATTGGAGACAGCAAGACAAAATATGAGGCTCTTGCAATGGTGCAGAAAAAAGTGAAGAGGCTATATGAGTAGGAAGACCAGGTACGGCTATTTGCAAAAATGTTGTGGAATTAATATGAAATATGCCCAATAACTGGACTGTGGGGACTGAAGGGAAGGACTGAGGGTCTGAGAAAAGAAACAGAGGGTAAAAGACTCAAAGATAACTCTGAAGTAACAAACTTGGATAAAGAAATGACAATGACTGAAAGTTGGCAGAAATGGGCAAGTTTGGAGAAGGGAACAGATATTTGGAAAATAAACCGAGTTCCATCTTGGACATGCTGAATTTGAGATGCTTAAGGGGCATCCAGGTAGTGATAACCAAAAAGTTGGCAAAACAGGACTGGAATTTAAGACAGTGGATAAGATATTAAAACTGAGGATTCATCTGCAAGGAGATGGCAATTAAACACATGAAAAAGTAATGAGGTATCTAAGACAATACAGAAAAAACAAAGAGGATCTAGATCAGACCCTTAGGAAAATACTCCCACTTCATGAATAGGAGAAAGAAGATAATCCAGCAAGAGAAGGAAAAATCTGAAAGGAAGAAAAAATAATGACAGTGTCACAGAAGCCAAAGGAGGAAAACATGTCCAGGAAGAAGGGTTAAATTAAGAGTGTCAAAAGTTGCAGAGTGGTTAGAAGACTTAGAAAAATCCACTACATCTACATTTCAGTTAAGAAATCATTATCTCATTGGAATAAATAACTGGCCTGGAAAAAAAAAAAGTCATGATAAAAAAATAAAGAGAGAGAGAGCTTGAACATCATCTTTCAAATTAAGAGGTAGAGTGGATGGATCTGAGCATTAGGAAACAGTATAACCCTAGGCATATCAGTACCCCACACAACTTGCTATAATTAAGTTCGAGATGATAGTTCATCATCATCAACCTTCAAGGAGGTCTCCATACCTCATCACTACACTGATGAAATCAGATCTGGACCAAAAAACACCTTATTAATGTGACATGCCACAGGAGAGTCACAGAAATGGAGCTCTTTAAATTAGCACTCACAAACATTTCTGCTAGATTTGTTTGTGGCATATGGGGAATATAATTGGTAAAATGGGTAATTTCTTCACCTATAATCTATATGAGTAATATTGAGCTAAGAATTATTTATGTATAATGTGAGCTGATTGGAGTATTACTCTTAAATCTTCCATTTTAACTAGTCATTTTATTAAAAATAAGAAATGTGATCAAGAAAATAAGATGCTGTACTTAAGTCACTTCTGCATACTGTTTTTCCTTAACAGAGAAATTAGAAAAATGATTAATGGTTTGGTAAGTTTAACTAGACCATTTTGAAGCTATATAAATAGGTTTGTTTTCTAGACATTAGGAGGCTTGTTTTTTTTTAAGTTTTATTAAGAAAACTGTACTGAGAAGTATGCCCCTCATGTGGTCTTTTTAATATTTGTAATAATATACTTTACAATGAATCTTTTTAATTCTTATCCTTGAAATTATACTGGATTTACATTCAGTTTGACTAGCTAAGGGATATAATCTTTAATGGTTAAAAGATTATTTTCATACTTGTTTCTCATTCTAGTTTGGCTCTTCTGAGCTAAGGTTTCTGAAGGATTTTTATGACTTTGGCATTGTATAGTCTTCTCTGTCTTAATAGAAAAGGAAGCAGTAAATAAAACCTTGCTGAGAATATGTTTAGTAGATGAAAAGATGTGGACTATGTTAAAAATAAATAAACAAAAAAAACCTTATTTTTCACCAGCATTAAATTGATGGTTGCACTAGCCTGCCCAACTATTTAAGATTTATTGCTGGTTAAAGTTTAAACAAGATAAATATCTTAAAAAAATGAGATCTTTGCTGTGTGATGTCCCTTAACCTAGGACCAGTAAAAATCTTCATTATTTTAGAACTGAGGATGACACACACATTGAAGAATATGTGCATGTAATTGTCTTACTGAATACTTACTTAATAATTGTCTTACTGAAACTGGTTAATGCTGTTGTTGAAATGTGAAATATATTTATTGTTGACCTTGTAAATATCTGCCAGAGATAAATATTTTAAGTCACTGTAAATAGAGATGTAAAAAATTCATTATCAATCTGCCAAGCAGAAAAGAATATCTAAAAATGTTAAATAAATATTGTGTTTCTGGAGGGAAAAAAAAAAAAAAAAAAAGAAATCAGCAGTTACCTTGGAAAGAGCAGTCTCAGTCAAGTGGAGTAAAAAGGAACTGAGAAAAGAGTAGGTGGTGAAGAAATGGAAGCAATAAGCACAGATAACTTACTCTAGAAGTTGGCTAAGAATATGAATCTCACACACATATGTAGTAACTTAGAAGTTAAAAAATTATTGAAATTTGGCCATCTTATATAATGTATCTTATATAAAAATGCTATGCAGACCATAAAAATAGGTATGTGTACATTAAACATAGACACATTTATATACTATGAAAGAGTTGTTGTTTGTCCTTCTTTCTTGAAAAGATCTGTGACATCAGGGAGATGATGCCATGACATGCAAGTTAATTGGATTTAATCAAGGAAAGGCTGTACAAGGTTATCTGCCTCACTTTCTCCTCCAGAGCCATCTGGCTCTGGATGTGGCAAGATACAGATCAGGACTGGAGATGGCTCTCAAACAAGTTGTAAAAGTCTAATGTAATACTAAAATTAGAACTTAAAATTTTATGTAATTCATTTTGGGAGGGCTGTTATTGACTCAGTTGTATTAGTCAGTGGCTACGTGTAATCTCTTTTTGGTTCTGGTTAAGTATATAAGGAGAAAAAATACAAGAAAAGCTTGAGGATATGACATGGTCAGATGAATATTTTTGAAAGAAGGGAGACCAAGACATATTTGCAGGGTACAGGAAATAAGACCAATGGATAAGAAAAGCCTGAAGTTGAAAAAAAAAGAGAATGATAAAGAGATCAAGCTCAAAGAAAAGACAGGAGAGAATGCTATCAAAATCATATCTGTAGAGGTTGGCTTCAAGAAAAAGGATCAACTCTTCCATCAGAGATTGGAGCAAAAACAAAGGAGATGGGCAATGATTAAAGGGTTTTTGAGACGGACAATCTCTCAGGGAGAGGGTTAGAGGAGATAGGTTAGAAATCCTGAAGAGAGGTTTATTAGAACAAACTAAGAAAAATAAAAAGACTTGTCATGTAGCAATTAAGAAAGCCCGGTTTGAAATTAGACAATATTAATATGTACTGAATCCAGGCAGGATAGTTTTTTGACTTTTCCAAAATTTTATCAGCTTCTGAGAAGGAAAGAAGTTAGATGGTAACTCCTAACTCTAAAATTAACTTGAAAGGAAAAAATATGAATTACCCTGATCCAGGGTAAAGGAAAAAATGCCTTTTGCAAATATTTTGAAAATTTTCAAACTTTCATTAACAATTTGGAATTTTATTGCGACTTTTTTTTCCCTCTTTGTTGGAAATTTGTGGGTAAGAATAAGCAGAATAAGTAGATGTTTGCTTTAAAATATTCATTTTGAAAGTTTTGTTTTCCCATTCCATTATGTTCTGTTCTGGGAAAGCAAAGTTGTACTTATTTTTCCATCCATTTGACAGTTGTCTACCTGTAACAGCTCAATTTTTAGCTTATAGCTTAAAAGCAACAAAATTTGCTAACTTGAATCCTGATTTTAGGAAAGAAGGTTTTATCTTTTTTTTTTATTACCTTTCCCTTCCCCCATTTTTTCCTTCAATTCTCCCTTTCTCCACCTTGCTATCACCCAAAGCAAAACTTCTAATTCTAAGAGGATAAAAAGATAAATAGTACATAGATTGCTTTTCTACACCCCTTTTTCAACATACTTTGGGAATGAGTTATATTTTAATAGAAAAATTCCATGTAAATTTTCATCTGATGATAAATCCCTTACCCAATATTCACAAAGGATTTGTAAACTAAATGTGGTTTTAATAAAAAAAGGATGAAAATGAAAAGTTATAAGAAAGTATATGAACAGAGCCATTGTGGAACAAATAAAATGTAAAATACTAATGGTTTTATTTAAGATTGGTATTAAAAAAATACTTTGGTTCTTATACAATGATTTTCCCACTAAGGATTTCAAATATTCATTTAGATTTAAAATCTGTCATTCCTGCGGGTTAATTTTATTGAGTCAATTATAAGTCATTCATATGTACCTTTGATTCTTGTCTGCAAAGAGTCTTTGTGACCCTAAAGCTTTGTGATCAAAGATTAAAAAAAAGCTAGTAAATGTCAAGGCAGAATTTGAACTCAAGTCCTTTCTGATTCTAAGTCCAACATTCTGTTTTGTTATATTTTTAATGGTGGAAGATGAACAATTCAGCTTGGGATGACAGCACTAAAATTTGTCACGTATTTATATCAGTTAATAAGAAATAATAATAAGAAATCCATAATTAATCTGTTACTTACAATAGTAATAGTAAACTCATTTATCTAGATCTCTTAGTCAATGAACACACATAAAAATAAACATACCTATTTATATATGTACACATGTCTATATATCTGTATATGTATATACAAGTACACATATAATTTGGCATTCTTGACAAAGCATTGAATTTGGAAGTCAAGAAGACCTATGTTCAAATCTAACCTCAGATATTTACTAAGTGTATAAGTCATTTAACTTTCCCTCAGCCTCAAATGTATTCATCAGTGAAATGGGAATAAGTTATAGCACTTACCTGATTCAGAGGATCAAAGGAGAAAAATTCTTCTATTCAAAAATAAGTTCTGCATAGCTTGAAACTTCAAAATTTTATATAATGTATCTAAACATCTTAGAAATATAAATCCAAGCTTCTTTAATTTAAAATTTTATTTCATCAATAAAAATTTACTCATTAGTAGCACAGATAGTAGAAATACTTAGAGAATGCTTACATATACACATGGATCCCTTGAAAAATAGGTAGTATGTTGATTAACAATTATAGTCCTCTCAGCTCTAAACTCTATGATCCTTTAGTATAAACATACTCAAATACAAATTAGATAAACCAAAAATTTCTGGCAATACATTTGCAGAATAAATTTTTAAAAACTGGGAAAGGCTGTGCTTTAAGTTATTTTAAAACTATTAAGAAATATAACATGGAAATAGCCATTTATCCAACATCAATGGAAAATAAGATATTCTAAAGTAAAATTTTCAAATAACTGGTGCTTGAGTATGTTTCCCTTATAACTACCAAAACTTCTACTTTAACCTTTTAATGAAATCTTGCTGAAACTTATTCTATACTGCTATATGTTCTTATACAGATTGCACTGAACGTGATTTTTTTCTGATGGAAGAAGGTAATTATAAGCATCCATTATCAAATTGTCCTTTAATATACAACTGTTTTTAAAATTTTGGAGTCAAATACTCAAACCCTGATTACTATGTCCCTAATAACTCCAATCACCTTTCTAGTTTGTTGTTTCTACCCTGTAATTAAGAAAGCATACAGTTAAAAGCTTGATAATTCTATTTTGTGTGTTACTTGTAATTCTATAAGCTATAAAACCTTTTAAAAACAGAAATAGGGGCAGCTAGGTGGTGCAGTGGATTAGAGCACCAACCTTGAATTCAGGAGTTCAAATCTGGTCTCAGACACTTAACACTTCCTAGCTGTGTGACCCTGGGCAAGTCACTTAACCCCAGCCTCAGGAAGGGAAAAAAAAAAAAAACAGAAATAGTTTCTTCCATACTATCAAATCATTCTGAAGAGGAAGGGTTTCTATAAGGGATAGAGTGAAACAAGATCGGAAGTTTGCTTTTCAGAGGCTATTGCAAAATTTAGTTGACTGGGCAAGAAGAAAAAGAAGACTATTCAAGAATTCCAAGTTTTCAGCCTAGAAGACTGAGGGAAAAATGCCACTTAAAAAACTAAATGAGCTAGTGAATTGTTCTATTAGAAGGGGACAAAGGGCTTCACACTTCAGATAAATTGAGAGACAACAAAAAGATCAAAGAATCAGTTTTTGGGTGGAAAAGACGTTGGGGGGGGCATGTAGTTGGGGGGGGGGCATCTAGTCCAATCCTCTCATTTTACAGATGAGGCTCAGAGATTAAAATGATAGTTTCAAGGTTATTTAGGATGTGAGATTTGAACCCTGGTCCTCTGATTACAGGGTCAGTGCTTCTTTTCAACCTTATTTATTGGAGCATTCATTTATGCCTTAATGTTAAAAATGAAGGATTTAGGACAAAATTTTATCCCTTGTAGCTAGTTAAGATTAGATTTTATGAAACAAAAATAAATGAACATTCATGATAAAAATGAAATAAGAATAAATTAGAATGTATGATATCTCAAACATATTTATATTTATAAATGGTATTTTGATATATCAATCTTTGCAACAACTCTATAAAATAGGTACTATTTTAATCCTTATTCTAAAGAAGAAACAGACTCACAGAAATGTGACTTGTCTAAGGTAACAAATCTGCTAAGTATTTCAGGTAGGACCAAATCCAAATATCCCTCACTACAAATTCTGAGCTCTATTTATCACAATAGACTGTCTATCAAAACCTTGGACCGGAGCCTTTCTAACTCTCTGGGCCTCAATTTCCTCACTGTAAAATGCAAGACTTGGGGGAGTTAGGTGGTACATGGATAGAGCACCAGCCCTGAAGTCAGGAGGACCTAAGTTCGAATGTGACCTCAAACACTTAACACACTTCCTAGCTGTGTGACCCTGGTCAAGTCACTTAACCCCAATTGCCTGGGTGGGAGGGAGCCTTAAGGGCCCTCCAATTCTAAAATCTTATGATTATTGTATCTTTTTTTTTTTTTTTTTTTTTTTTTAAGCTGGGGTAGAAGGGGATGAATGGTAGAGAATGACTCCATGATTTCTGCAATGTAGTAAACACCTATCAATTCAGGTCAGCAACTCATGTGTCCATACATTAGTCTTAGAAAGCTGCCTAAAGCCACCATGACTATAAATCTACAAGTAATGTTGCAGAATCAGAACTTGAACCCAGATTTTCCTGATGCCAAGGGTAGCCTCTATCCACTATGTCAAACTACCTTAATGATAACTTGAGGACAGAAAAGGAGCAAATAGTCAAAGAAAAAGCAATAGAAACTGACAATTTAAGGGGCAGGAGGAAGAAGAAAAGCCATTAAAAGAAATAATGAAATAAGTAAAAAGAGAAGTGCAGCAGAAAGAGTACTTGATTTGGAGTCAGAACCCAGGTTTAAATCCTAATGGCCCTGTGTAGCAGAGTCAGTTGCTTATTAAGTAACTCTTCTAATTCTCAGCTTCCTCTTCTTTGTAATGAAGAATTTGACTAAGACTCTTAAGGTCCCTTCCACTTCTAGATTTATGATTCTATAAAGACTCTAATCATGAAAGACAAAAGAAAAGAGTTTCATGAAAGAATGTTTAGTCAATATCATCAAATTCTAAAGTCATCCATGAGTTTCAAATAGACAATTAGAGTAGCATATGGAGAAAAAAAAACCTGACACACAAACTATTAATCTGAAAATAAATAATAAAACTTTTACTTATATGAAGTGTAGTTCGTTTTTCAAACATTTTTCAAATTCTGAACATTGCTAGATTATTAAGAAAAAGAAAGATATGAAGAAAACATCGTATAGCCCCTGATACTGTCTGTACAAAGTATGGGCTTTTAATAAACACTTATTGGCTTGTTTTTAAATTGAAAAGCAAAATAAAACATTAACACTTCTTTAGGTTTTTTTTTCAAACCAGAAATATCATAGAACTAATTTAGATTTTCAATGTCTATCTGTACAATAATATTTAAGCAATGTGTCTCCTATACTTACAAACAGATCCTGAAACATTATGGTAACATCCAACTTTTGTTCAGAAAAATCTGTTTAGGGGGTAAAGGTAACAAAACAACAATTGCTTTGTTACCACAACTTTAAAGAGCTGTGATAATAAATAGATCCCTCCGGATTATTAAAAGGAAAACTAGTTCTGAAGTCAGGAGGGTTCAAATTCAGCTCAGACACTAGACACTAGCTGTGTGACCCTGGGAAAGTCACTTAACCCCAATAGCCTCCCCCCCCAAAAAAAATAAAAAATAAACCTATCTGTACACAAATAGTATTTACAATTGCTTTCCTTGTAAGGGGAATAGGAATGGAAGCAACTTATTCATACAATAATCGAGAAATGACTAAATAAATTGTGGCTTATCAATGCAATGGTTTATTAATATGTGGGGTAAGGAACAGGAGATAAATTGAATATAAAGAAATCTGAAAAGAAAGTAATAATAGACAGAATTCAGAATGGCCACAACTATATAAAAAATATCAACAAAACTCTCCAAGTACACAGATGGAAAAGTAATAAGAAGAAAAGTGAGAGCAAATGAGTATGTTATGGTTTTATTTGGGATTTTGTGTTTTGTATGTTTATATTTGCTAAGGTTGTATAAAAAGTTTTTAAATGCCATTAAAATTTTTTTTATAATTTCATGATTAAAGGGAACAGGAATTTTTCATATTGTCTCTCCCTTAATACAATTCTTTAAATGTTTGGTTTTGGGAGGGGAAGGGTTTTTGGGAGGAATTATTGACAAAGCCAGTGGGATCTAATCATATTTAAATAGGATATTCAGGAACTTCTCAAACAGAAGACAAAAATTGCTTCAGGTCATATGTACTATGTAAACAAAACCAAAGTAAAAGCCAATTTGAGATATTTTTGGCTATGAGCATAATTGTTATTGGACACATTTTCCACTATTTTAAGATTAAGAATACCAACTTTTGTTTTGGTTGAGTTCATTAGAAAAGGGGGGGGGGTGAAGAAAAAGGAGCTAAAAATAAGCATTAAATATCAGAAAGTAAAAAAATACTTTCTAGGTGGACAAACTTCTTTAAAAATAAGATGCCACAGTAGGGAAAGATTGATGATTCCAAGGGAAGCAGACCTATGTTAGTTAGGTAATAGAATGCTGAAAATAATATTGTGTTCCCCTATTGCATGGAAGATGCTATACTATACTACCCTCACTAAAGAAGTAGAGGATTAATCATGTAAAATTTTATATACACTGTTATGGTGACTACAAAAATTGTTTTTGCTTAACTTTCTTTTTGCTACAAGAGTGAGTTGGAGTGCAGGAAAATTTTTAATTTTGAAGGGAAGAAGGAATATATTTCCAGAAATTACTATGATCATCTACATCAATAAAATTTATTTTTTAAAAAGCTGTTACCAGTTTTTCTTAATTCTCTATTTTGAGGAAAAAAATTATGGTCGCTGTTACCAAAAGGCAAAATGGTTCCCGGGGTCTAAATAAAAATGATTGCCATAACCTTTGTGAATTAAACAAAAATCAAGATTGACATGCTTACATAATGGGAAATTAGAGCCTTGCTCCCTGGGCTTCAAAGTAAAGGAATAGATTTAATATTGATCTAAGACATTGATGACTCTTTTTAACGTGAGAACAATCCAATCTTGGAGCCAGAAGTCTTCCTTCGTATGTAACAACAGAATCTGAAGTTTGCACTGCTCCTTTTATAGGACACTTAGTTTCTTGGGATGTTCTTCAGTCAGAGAACACTGAAAAAGGCAATTTTCCCTATAAAATCCCATGAACAAGAACAGATGTTCCTTAAGTTTCCCTTTTGGACATTTTTCTATCACTTAATGGAATGTTCAAGAAGCATGTTTTTAACTAAAGATATAGCCATAAAAAGCATTTTGGAGATTCTTTCTTCCACAATTCATGAGACAATTTCAGCCTAGTAAAATCAAGCTTGATGTCAGAAAAAAAAAAAAAAAAAAATTATCTTAATTAATGTTAAAATCCTGGCACTTTGTTGACTCTAAAATCTAATTTTGCCAGTGTTCTCCCATGAAAGCAAAATGTGAAACTCAAAGTCTCTAAACATTACACTTTCCATATCTTACAAGTATAAAGCAAATGGTTAATAAGATGATAGTAACACTCAAATACACTGATAAAACTTAATATGAAATTACAAAATGCCTACAGAATTAAAATTTCCTTTTACTAAAACTTTATAGCACCAAAAAATAAAGAGGTTCCCCCTAAACACAGGCTTCCCCTCTTCAGTAGAAGGACAGTATAACTTTTTAAACATGTTTACCATTACCTTTTATAACTTTTCACCAATAATAACTTAAAGATTTGGGTTGAGGGTTTTTTGGGGGGGGAGCAGAGGGGAAGCTTGTTCATTTTTCTCAAAAGCCTTTTAGCACTAAAAAACAATTGGTATAAGTCACATTACCTTTTTTTTTTGTGAAGTGTTTTGAGTTTTTTTGTTTTTTGTTTTTTTTTTTACTTATATCAATTAGCTGAGCTTTTCAACTCAATACAGCCAAGGAAATCTCAAAAATTCCTCTCTAATACCTGCAAAAGATTTCTGCTTTTTAATTGTAAAAACATAGATTTGACTAATTTGAAGCTAAACTAATTTAAATCATAAAACAAAAAGTTTAATTTAAAATGAATGACTGAACTTGTGTCCAAGTGAAAAGAGAAAAAAGGACTTTACTACTTTATTTCTATATGTACCATTTCATCAAGCTAAAAATCTCCCCTCTGCTTCCCAAAGCATCAGGGACACAAAAACAGTACTCATAGGATCAAGAAACTGAACATAAAGAAAATATCCATGGATAGTGCTCCTCTTGTCAGGGACAAGTGTCCCCAGAACAGGGTTCAAGTACTACCTCTGACTAGCTGGGTTAACTTAATCTCTCTGAATTTTCAGTTTCCTCATCTTTAAAATGAAAGGGTTGAACTAGATTGTCTCTATTATCTATATCACAGATGTCAAATCTCTTATTATCTATATCACAGATGTCAAATTTGTGCCCTGCAGGCCCTTGTGGATAGCAACACTCCCAAATGAAGCCCCAATTAGATTAAAATATAATTCGGAAATATTTTTAAAAATAAATAAAAATATAACAACCAAATAGTTAATTGGATTTTCTTTTTTTGCCCCCTGAGGCTGGGGTTAAGTGACTTGCCCAGGGTCACACAGCTAGGAAGTGTTAAGTGTCTGAGACCAGATTTGAACTGGGGTCCTCCTGAATTCAGGGCTGGTGCTCTATCCACTGACCCACCTAGCTGCCCCTAATTGGATTTTCTAAGTCAACATGCTGTCCCACAGGGATCCATTTTTAGCTGAATTTGTCACCACAGATTTACAGCACTTTCCTTGTCTCTAATTTCTTCCCAATGCAATGCCAAAATATTATTCCTAAAATCCTGATCTATGTTATTTCCTTTCTCAATAGACTACAGTGGTTCCTTGTTACCTTATTTCTAATATCAAAAATAAATTCCTCTGACATTTAAAAGTTTTTCACAACCTGACTCCAACCTATCTTTCTAACCTTACTACACTACTGCTCTTCTTCCCACACTCTATGATCTAGCCACTTCCTTTCTTGCTATTTCTTACATATACACTCTATATCTCCAATTTCCATGATTTTGATGGCCTTGGATGCAGTGCCATCTCCAGGCCTCTTGATCTACGTTCAGCCACTGGATCCAGATGGTCCTGAAGTTAAAGACTTTTCACTTTTCACAATTCACTTCCATTTCATGGTTATCATCACCCCAATATAATGCTCAAAAATAACTATGACTTTACAAAGTCTTCAGTGCACTAAGTCTTCTGCTTTCACTTCTTACAGTAACTAATTTTCTTTAAAATTTGCCTTAAGTGTCACCTTCTATATGAAATCTTTTCCTATCCTGCCTGCCAGATGCTAGAGTTGTTACCCAAAAATCATCTGTAAATACTTAAGTCATATATGGAGTCTCTAGAAAAGAATGAAAGCAATGAGGATAACATCTGTTTGATTTTTGACTTGGTACTCCCAAGTGTCCAGTATGTAG
The DNA here is from genome assembly GCF_048593235.1 of Sminthopsis crassicaudata. NCBI lineage: Eukaryota > Metazoa > Chordata > Mammalia > Dasyuromorphia > Dasyuridae > Sminthopsis > Sminthopsis crassicaudata. The sequence continues at coordinate 484,963,342 of NC_133618.1, read as the reverse complement.
TAGATACATATACTTTTTGCCTAAGTAGGTATAATGTAAGTTTTATAAAATAGCAACAATTTGATCATTTAAAATTATCAAAGAAAAAGAAGCCTAACATAATGGAAAGAATTCTGAACTCAGAGTCAGAAGACCCAGATTCCAGTCCCAAGTTCTGCCACTAAGGAGATGACTTTAGACAAGTTATTTGATTCAACTCTAAAAGGAAGGAAATGGAAACTGATGAAATGTCCTAAGGCTACTCCAGCTCTAAAATTCTATCATTTTATAATATAACTCATTATCAATATTATTCACACAAAATGCCCTTGACAATAAAATTCATGGATATAAATATCTGACATTTTTGCAAGCATAAGGGTCATTATATATCTCTAGTTTTATACTATGATTTAAAGTAAATCACTGAAATATTTTATCATATAAAAGAAGTTCAAATTCTATATAATCCACTTCTATCAGAATTAAAAACAGATAAAAACTAAATCACTGATTCAATATCTCTTGCCCCCCAAAAATGAGAAAGAAAATGCACATTGAAAATGACACTAGACTTAAGAGTCAAAATACTTGGGTTTGCATCCTAGCCCTGCTACAGATCTGGCAGAGGAAATAAGTAAGTCCATCTCTCTGGATCTCAATTTCCTCATTTATTTATAGGAATAAATAAACTATGGGAGTTCTATATATTCTATAATTCTAAGTAATTAACTTTCCAAAAATCATTTGGTTTTTACACATTATCTTCTCTTCCTTTGCTGGCACCATTCTGATCAAAACTATATGCTTTTAGGATCACAAATAATGTATATGAAATAACTAGATCTATGTAATATATATTCACATATATTATAGCAGTGGTGTCAAACTCAAATAGAAACAGTGCAAAAGGATCACACTAAGATAATTGTATATTAATTAACTTTATATATGTTCTATTGTATTTTTATTATATTAACGTTTGGCAAGTACCTTTTTATACTGGTTCCAGCTGTACTCAAGAGTATTATAGGACCATATATTTGATAACTCTGTGCTCTACTAGTGATTAAAAAACAATTTTATAGGAAAAGAAACTGATAAACCCAAAATAAAATAATAATGCACTTTCTATCTCTGAAGCATGTTATTTATTTACAGTAGGCAAGCTGGAGGAATGGTACTTTTAGATGTATACAGGTTAAGCAATCTAAGGGTAGTAATAATCATGGTTTGGAGTTCAAAGGAGATTAAGATGAAGAGATATATAATCTCAGTCTTATTTCACAAAATACAAATAAACTTCCCTTTCTGCTAAATTAAATAGAAGTAATTTTTACATTTTACTTTTATTTTAGAAGGCTTTAATTTTCAAGGCAGAAGTTACTTCCTGGACAAACATAACAGGAAAAGGATAATCTTAGTTATGTAAAAAATAGGGAAAATTTGAAAAATGACATAAGTGAGAGCAAGGATCTATTTGTCAGTATGTAACCCAAATTACAATAAGTAATTGCAACCTTTCAATGAAATTTCCTAAATCCAAAACTGAAAGAGTACCTGAAGACCTCAGAAATAACTATTCCCAAAAGAATCCTGATTCTGTCTTTTGATACTTATACCCATAAAATGAAAGAATTTCCACCTTTCTCCCAGATTAAGGAAAGTTTGATGATCACGTTAATTGAAAACTATATGATACTGTTTTCCTTCTAGGACTTATTTCAGAAAACTCAAAATTCCTTTAAGATGATTCAAATAATTGAGAGCTTGTATATGATAGTCAAACAAACAAAAATGCATTAAGTACCTACTATGTATCTGGCACTGTACTAAGCAGTAGTGTGGTAGAAAGGATACTAAACCTGAATTCATAGTGGTTTTGAATCTAGATTCCGATAATATCTGTACTACCTGTTCCCAAAGATTGCTGCAAAGCAAACAATCTTAAAGGGCTTTGTAAAATGTGTTATTAATTGAAGCACAGTATTTGAGTATATGCTAGTACTATAGAACCAAATAAAAATCACAAGCAAGAATAGTATCTTCTTTCCATCTATTCAAACTTTATACTGATTAATACCAAGCTCCTTCCTGGTCTAGGTTATCCCAAGCAGAAATGATCATTTCTCCTCTGAATTTACCACCAAAAAAAAAGGAAAGTAATACCTATTACACATTCAAGAATAGACATGCAAAGACAAATATGACTTAGACTTTGCTCTCAAGGAGCTTATAATCTAAGAAGGGAAGAACAAGTACACAAGTAACTATTATTCAATTAATAATGGGATAAGTGCAAAGGGGACATCTTATAATTCAAAAGAGAAGGAGCAAGTTAGAGCAGTTTTCCTTAAGAAAGTGGTAGCTGATTCAGCCAGGAAATAAACTAGTTTTGACAGAAAGGGTCAGAGCTAAAGCAGAAGGAGATGGAAATATATTACACATATACCACATAAGCAAAGTATGGACAAAGGAGAGGACAAAATAATAATTGGGGGGGAGGGAGGGAAGAGAGAGGAGATAGGATGTGAATAGAACATCATATAAAGTGAGAATAATAGTATGAGATAATGTTGAATGGAGAATTAGAGCCAAACTGTGAATGTTAGAGCAACAGAGCATTAATAAAAGTTTTTAGAGCAGAAGGTAGGTATGATGATAGCAATGCAATTTATCTGGCATTTAATAATATCCTATGACAGTTCTACTGTTGTCTAACAACTATTTAAATCTTTTATTGCTATTTAACTTTTCATCTTTGGCCACTCCAACTAAATTAACATTACTATTTAAAACAGGGAATGTTATGTATTGTATTTCCCATAGCATTTAGCATAATGTTTGTCAATAGCAGGCATCCCAAAAAGTGTTCATTTTAACACAAACTGACCATAAGAAACAGACAATAAGAAACTTTTAAAACAAGTATAGGGAAAATGCAATTATTAAATAACTAATAAATTCAGGAATGGTGGATACTCAAATTCAATTGACAACAATAAAGACCAAGTTATTAAGGAAGTTAATTTAAAAAACACAAATTGTATCATTATGGATAACTAAATGTGTTTTGGTGGAGTATGATCATTTTTCATAATATTAATAAATAAGTATATGTGGGAGAGCCAAACATGCAACAAGTTATTAACCAAATAAAAATATGCCCTAAATCCCTGTCATTCAATAAATTTTAACTACATTATACATTTTATTCCCGGATAATTCAGAATACACATTCTAAAAATATTAATCAACTCAAAGACTTCCACAAACTGTAAATGGTCAGCAGCAAATAAAATACCTCTCCCAAAATAGAAACCACTCAATTTAACAATATTATATAGTCTTAGGATTAAAAAAGCTCTAAAAAAAAGTCTTGTTTGAAAATAGTATGTATGTAAATGAAAAAGCACACTTCACATTATTTTGCAAACAAAATCAGTAATGAAAATGCAAAATTTTAAAAATTCCTTTAAAGAGCATAATTTTAAAATAAAATTTATATTTAAAAATTTAAGGTCTACTGCTAAGATTTCTAAATTTTAATATATCCATAAGCAATCTTAAGGCCCAAAATATGGGGATTTCTACATTAGGATGTTGATAAAGACATGTCTCCTCAAGGCATATAAGTGAAAAAGGTAAAATCAAAGGGCCATGAAATCTCTAGTACTCAGATCTTTTGAGTTTATCCTCGTGACAGATTTTCCCTGCACCAAGGCAGACACTTGGATAAAAAGTTTTCCTATTCAAATCTGAAGCTAATGATAAATCTAGATAGGAATCAATAGGCAATAAGCATCTGCAAGTATTTGTAAATTTTTTTCTGACATGTAGACAAAATCCTAAGTATGATATATTCATTTTAAACCAAAAAAAATTGCCTAAAAGTCCATATATAATCTATTTTAAGATAATATGTCTTCTCCATTTGGTCCTGAGTTATGAAATAGTCCACCTTCAAGGTCATCCTCAACTGCAATATGTTTCACTGATAAGTAACTCAGTGTATCTTAACATGGTATGATAGATTTAATGGCATTCTGATATTACAGCCAGCTATATACAACTAATAAATGTTTCTGTGGGTAAGGAGAATTTTCTCTGCATAGTAGTGCCTTTCTAAAACTGGTTGAGCTTTACAGCTGGTTCAGCAGAGATGAGTTTAGAAAGAAATATCAAGACATAATTAGTAGCAAGCATTCTCGGCACTGCCAATTACCCTTACCCCTAAATACCTATTGCTTCAAAAAATACATACAAAAGTAACTAATACTACTTGTCTCTGACAAGTCAACTCTGAAATATTCTCTCTCAAATATTATACATGGCCTAATGACAATATCTTCAATGTTACTTATTTCACAGTAAATTAAATATACTTCATATAACATTTGAATTGTATTTGCCTATAAAAAGTCCCTCAATATATTTAGCATTCCTATGTTATAGCTACATTCCTATCTCCTAATTTTAAGTTTTCTATTCACTCAAATACTCTTATTGTTTAAATGTTTGCTGGTCAGAAACCACCACCAAATTGAGAGACAACTTTTTCTGTAAGTAGCCACAATTCTATTGTGGAAAACTTTTGGCATCCTAATTCTATTTTTTGTTTATTTTGAGGCAATTAGGGTTAAAGTGACTTGCCCAGAGTCACACATCAAGCAACGTTAAGTGTTTGAGGTTGGCTTTGAACTCAGGTCTTTGTGAATTCAGGGCCGATGCCTAATTCTAATATTGACTTAGATAACAGTTTTAATGATGGAAACCAAAAGACAAAATAACTAAGCAGACAGGCCACAATTTATCTATCACAACTATCTTTCCTTCACAAGTCTATTTTCCAGTACCTCTTTTTCAATATTCATATCCCTGAAATACACAACAAAATTTTTCAGGGTCATCCCAATGTTGAACCTATTTCTCCTTCTGATTAACCTAATTTCCTTTCACTTTTCACCAACCAAAAATCTGAAGATGTATATGCAATCCACATACCAAAATAGTTTTGTGCCTCTAATGGAGAAATTATGCATGTTCAAAAATAAAATGTCTCAGATTAAAGAAGTTATAATATAAATTATTTTGCTTTATTTAGTACTTAGTGTATCCTGATACTGAATCATTAATTATTAATATTAAAGAATCCAAATATCAAATTGTTCAGTGCAGACTTGATGACCTAAGGAAAAAAAAAAAAAAAAAAAAGCTACTGGCCCACAAAATTTTCACAAGTCTTTGGCACATTACAATGTAACACAGCAGACTGTATGAAAACGTTCTAGAAATGCAATCTATTTTAAGTTTTACATACAAGAAATGAAAACTTTAAGACTTTTAAATTTTTTCATGCTTTTGGTCTCAATCTCAATCTATGTATGTATTTACCTGATCATTTTTGAGATAACACAATCTATTGCAACAATCCTAATTATAGGATTTTGTCATTATGGTAAAAACTCCTTCATAAGACTATTAGAGGAAAATAAGAAAAAGATGTGTCTTAATATTCTATATCATGATTAAAAAAAAGACAATAGGTAAATACGATAAAAAAAATCTGATCTGTAATGTGCTCTGCAATATAGCTTAAGTCTTGAACTTCTATTGTCTTTCTCAAAAATGCCATCTGGATATTCTTGCCATCTATGAGATGGAGATGCTGAGAAGCTGAGAAGAAGGCACTGGGAATTGAAGGCTAAAACTATATTGGAAAGCAAATTATATATCAAAATGTGCTCCTTATTGGCATGGTTTGTCTTTTTACCATAATAAAAGTAAAAAAAAAAAAATCTAAAATGCCAGCTCTCTCTCTTTTCACTCCCACCTCCAACTTTCACTCCTTCCTCTCCATCAACGTCATTCCTTCATTAAAAGGCTCAAAACTTTGGAGTCCCCACTTTCCTCACACTCAATCAATCTATCTTACTAATATGGCATTTGCCTTTTTATTTTCATTCCCACTATCATCACCATAATTAAAGTCCTTATTGCCTCATATTTGGACTATTATAATAGTCTCCAAACTGATTTTGCTCCACTCAGCAGTCTCTCATCCTCTTGATGATAGACTTATCTCCCTGTTTGATGCATATCCATTTTCCTTTAAAAAGCCTTTAATGACTAAATACCAAATGAAGGGTTATAGACAAATATTACAGAAATTCAGAGGAAGAAACAATCAAGTGAACATTGGCTTTGCAGAAGTGGAATTTGAATTGGGCCTTTAAAATATAGTACTTAAGACAAAAAAAAGAAGAGGGAACATTTCAGACATGAGTAAAGGTTTGGAGATAGGAAAATGCAGGTCCTATTCTAGAAGCAATAAAAAAAAATAATTAGGCTAAATCAGAGAGGGGAAAAAAAAAAAGATGAAAGACACAATCATAGAGAAATCCTTAGAGATAACCTAATTCAAATCCTGTATTTTAAAGACTGGAGAACCACAAAGACAAAAATGATTTTGTCCAGATAACCTCCAAGTTAGAAATATTAAAGAGGAGATTTCCAAATGAGTCAAGGAACTAAACTAGATAACCTTTGAAGTTCCTTTACAATTCTAAGATACATAGCTTTAATGTGTTTTCACACCACAATGCCTCCATAAGGTATACAGCATTATTTTATGTTCTTTCAATTTTGTCTTCTCTCCCCAACTAAATTATGAATTTGTGGAAACAGGTTCATGTTATGCATCTCTGAATTTTTGTTGTTGAGTTGTTACAGTCATATTCAACTCTTTGTGACCCCATTTGGGATTTTTTTGACAAAAACTCTAGAATGGTTTTGCCATTTCCTTTTCCAGTTCATTTTACAGATAAAGAACTGAAGTAAACAGGGTTAAGTTACATGTCTAAGGTCACACAACTAGCATGTTATTTGAGGCTGAATCTGAACTCAAGTTCTCCCGATTCTAAGCCCAGCACTCTTCACTATCCATTGTGCCACTTAGTTGTCCTCTTCTTTGTATCCCTTTCATTTAATAGAGCTGTACAAAGTTTGCTACTTATTAAGAGTTTCATTGTATTTAATCTCAGAATCATGTGTATTAACTTGCACTGAAAATATTAAAATTCCAGTTATTTTGAATTGAGTTTTTGAAACACATGAAATGATAAGCCATACCAAGAAAATATGATCCATGAACTGAACAAAAAAAGAGTTTTTATCCCTA